>NC_037675.1:69032524-69332524 GCF_003255815.1 Theropithecus gelada | reverse complement strand
TTTGTATGATCATATTGCTTATATCAAAGACTTTTGTTTTCTCTAAAAGAACTCTTTTGGCCTAGCGTGGTGGCTCACACCTGTAATCCCAGCACTTTGGGAGGCCGAGGTGGGTGGATCACAAGGTCAGGATTCAAGACCAGCCTGGCCAAGATGGTGAAACCTTGTCTTCACCAAAAATACAAAAATTAGCTGGGCATGGTGGTGAGTGCCTGTAATCCCAGCTACTTGAGAGGCTGAGGCAGAGAACTGCTTGAACCCTGGAGACGGAGGTTGCAGTGAGCCAAGACTACACCACTGCACTCCAGCCTAGGTGACAGAGCGAGACTCCATCTCAAAAATAAAAAATAAAAAAAAAAAAACTCTTTTAACCAGGGATGAAATTTAAAATTTAGAAATTAATTTCTTTAGCTGTTTATTCCACGAAGAGACATTAACAACTTTTCTCCCTTTCCTATTCCTTTCTACTTCATTTTTCAAAAATAATTATCATCTGATTAAAGGTTGAATTAGAAAAAAGTATTTTCAAATTCCCCAAAAGGTATCCCTCAATTCAAAACGGGATATATCACTAAGAGCTGAGAGTTCCAAAACTCTATTTTGGGATTTTCAAATCCCAAATTCACTCTACATCTAAAGATTACAGTTCTTAAAAGGAACCCAAACAGCCCTTCCTCTAAGATGCCTATTTGAGAAGACAGTTATCTTTCCACAATCCTGAACTGGAGTGACTTTTGAACACCCCTTTCGATAAAGTCTAATTACAACCACTTTTAACCTTTTAAGGGTTATGAAACTCACTGAGAAACTTGTACAGGCTATGGACTTTCATCCCAGAATAATTCTAAGTACATACACATAAAATTTTATATAATTTTAGGCATTCCATACACTTACTGAAACCCAATCATGGACCTCAATTTAAAACTCTTGGTCTGGGCCAGGCGCAGTGGCTCATGCCTGTAATCCCAGCACTTTGGGAGGCTGAGGCGGGTGGATCACCTGGGGTCAGGAGTTCGAAACCAGCCCGGCCAACATAGCGAAACCCCATCTCTACTAAAAATACAAAAATTAGCTGGGCGTGGTGGCTTGTGCCTGTAATCCCAGCTACTCGGGAGGCTGAGGCACGAGAATCGCATGAACCTGGGAGAAGAGATCACGCCACTGCACTCCAGCCTAGGCGACAAAGCGACACTCTGTCACAAAAAACAAACAAATAAAAAACAACTCTTGGTCTGTTTCCTCACCAATGACATACCCTTCAATATCACGAGAGCTTGGTATCGTGTCAAAATAATAAAGTGAAGCTTTTTGAAGAAAAATCAATGGAAAGAAAAATGTTTAATGTCCCAAGATGAAAGGGGTACTTGGCAATTTGGGGCATCACTAAGCTGACTGTACTCTAAAAGATCTCACCAAATGGCATTAGAGAAGCCATCTAGAAGTTAATATGGTCTTAGGCTGTGCACAAACCACATTAATCTCTCAGACTTCCGCTGCTAACTAACACCTTCTTGCTTTAGATATTTTGATACCATTTAATCAGTGGAAAATTTTGACATTATAGTATAACCAGATTTTCCTTACTCTTCCTGATTCTTGTCTAGAGGACAGTTTAGTTACTCATTGTAGCCAAGGGAGGTCTTGCCTTTCCCTTGGCTACAGGGAGTACAACTAGAAAAAAATATTTTAATATAGTAATACATTCAAGGTAGGTATGATTCTTTCTTTTTGGTGAAAGTGCTCTCTGGCTTATCCAACAATCACAATGATTCAAATTCAGCTTCTTGATCCACTCTCAATCCAGCAGGTTTCAAGAAATGTCTATTGGGTATCTAATAACTATAAGATCCATAACGGCAGGGTCCAGGTCAGCTTTGGTCACTATAGTATTCCCAATGGTTAGCTTGCCTGGCACACAGTAAGTGCTCAAAAACTACAACTTTAAAATGCTGGCGAAACTCTTGCAGCAACTACTAGTTCAACTGCTAGGTATGTGAGCTTGGCAAGTTACTAAGTATCTCTGAGATAGTTTATTTACCTAGAAAAGTGAATAACAATATTCATACAATTAGTACTAAGATTAAATAAGATCAAATACATAAACACACTACAGTAGTATCAAAAACACTACGTTACTCTTTAATGTAAACCTGTTTTTAAGGCCTATTAAAATATAGCTGAATTTTAAAATATGACATTATAGTCATACTGATATGGTTCAAATTAACTTTACAACTACATTTTTACGAAACAACAAAGGGCCGAGAAAGCTAGGAGCAAAAATATTAAAATACAGAGACAAAGACAGCTAAAACAAACAAACAAAAAACCCTCATAAATAAGGCAATGTTTTGAAAGAAAATAACTTCCTTATATATTTGTGGCTTAAAACACAACTGATACTTTCCAAGTGACAAAGCTAGCACAAACATAGCAACCGGGAGATTTAGTTTTCCCAAAATTATTCTCCAGCTCTGTCAAAAAAAAGAAATCTTTACTTCTTAGAGGCACGTACTCTAAGATGAAATTGTCTTGGTGGTACAAAAGAGCCCATTAAAATGTGCTTTAGTTTTCTTCCCCCTCCATGCCCCCACTCCCGCTGCCTGTACTGTTTTCTTTTAAAACTAAGTCCTATAGCGCCATCTACTGTGTCTGTTCAGATCATATCATTTTTGCTGGTTTTATCCCAGAGTGCTGAAGAAATGAGAAATGTAGCAAATTTAGAATCTGTCACTTTATACAATATACTTAGATGTAAATATCTACACTATCTATATCTATACCTATATCTATATTTCCACCCACATGTTGGTATCTGAGCAACAATTTTACCCGCTTTCTTTCCACTTTCTTCTTAAGGAGGCCCTAATTTATTATAACCCACGTATCACAATAGGAACCAAAATGTTTACCTCTATACATTAGAGGGAAGAGGTACAGTAATAATAATAACAAACTTCTATTGAGGGCTTACCATATGTCAAATAGTGTTCTAAGTACTTAATCAATATGCCACCATGCAAATAAAAGCAAGCATCTTGAGGAAAAGAGCCGTGATTCACTGTTCTTTTAAAATAAATGAACGTCGACTCCACAGCCAACCGTTAAAAATAATTAAGCCGGGCGCGGTGGCTCACGCCTGAAATCCCAGCACTTTGGGAGGCCGAGGACGGATCACAAGGTCAGGAGATCGAGACCATCCTGGCTAACACGGTGAAACTCGTCTCTACTAAAAATACAAAAAATTAGCCGGGCATGGTGGCGGGTGCCTGAGGCAGGAGAATTGCGCGAATCCGGGAGGCGGAGCTTGCAGTGAGCCGAGATCACGCCACTGCACGTCAGCCTGGGTGAGAATGCGAGACTCAGTCTCAAAAATAAGAATAATAATAATAATTTAATTAAATAAATGGATGGATGGAGGGATGGGTGGAATAATAGACAGACGGATGGATATAGATGGCCAGCCCACAGCTCCTGTGATAGTGCCTATCATGTTTTTTAACGCACAGGGTCTTTTTCATTACAAAGATGTAGGCTTTAGCCAGAAAATTCAACACATTAGGGAAATCTCCAGTTAATTCAAAACCTCCTTCTTCCTCCCTAAGTGTTTATTTAGGGAGTATAAAGAAAAAATTTTTAAAAGGTCACTTATAAACATGGTTTGTCTCCAATAAAATGTGTATGAGTACAAGCCCCATAACTTACATAGCTAAATAAGTGATGTTTGTGAAACATATCAACCAAGAACTTAATCTAATACTACTAGTACACAAACATTTTTGCAATTTCCTTTAGAATCACTTTTGAAAGCAATAAAAGAAAATAAGTTTTACTACTTTATATTTCATTCAATATATTTAAATCTATTACTTAGTTTGACCACCCATCTTATTTATCACACTTGGCTTTAAATGACAGTTGACTGTTTCAAAATTCAAAACAGTCTGCAAAATAAAGACCTGCCACCACAGAAAACTGACAAAGAACGTACTAAGAAAGGAACATGCATAAAATGGGTATATAATCTTCTATGATCATTTCGAGAGAAACAACACCTATATAGACGTACTACTGCTGACATTTAAAAAGAAACTCAGACATCATATTTTTAAGTCAGTGAACTTTATAATTGCAAGTATTCCCATAGTAGTTTTCATTTGCTACACATATAAATGTTCTTTGTCTGAAGTCTTCCTTTCATGAAACTATAGAGACTCCGTAATCTTCTTTTTGGAAGATTTGACAGGCTTTGTAATTTCAACATATTGACATTACTCCTGCTACTTCACATAAACCTTCACTTTAAGTTCAGTGTGTCCGCCACCATATTGCTCAATTCTTCTACTATTCCAAATACTCTGAAGAAGTTTCCCAGAAATCCTTGTTTGGATCAGCAAAAACAATTTGGTGTCATCAGCAGATTTCACCATTTCCTTCTGGAGTCATTAAAACACTAAACAAGCATGATCGTGGTATCAATCCTTGGGGTTCCTATCATTAACCTCTCTCCAGCTGAAGTCAAGCTATTCTCTGCTACATTGTGATTTCCGTAATAGGGCTAGGAGGTGTTTATTTGCCAGAAGTTTAAATGTTGATAGATTTTTTTAATGAAAGTTACAAAATGCATTACGAAAGTAAAGGGGAAAAATCCCAAAGGAAAGGCCAGAGAAATCAGCAAAGAGAAGCAGCTCCTAGTTGAGTTGTCTCATCCAAGCACACTGTCTCATATTTAACTGATTCTTAAACCTCTACAGGATTTTAACCTTTCCCCTCCAATTACTTATTTCTGTTATAATTAAATGAGAGACTTTATTAAACACATTTGAAAATTCTCTATGAATTATAACCAGCAGGTCCAACTACTTTATTAGCTTTTCCTCTCTTTACTACATTTAAAGAGAGAAAAGCAAACAGTCGTTATCCAGAAAGTAAAAAAGCAAACAGTTTTCTGCCCAAACTGGTCTGTACTCTGAACAAGAGAAATCACTCTTTCTTTTATTCAAGTGCAAATCTGTTTCAAGCTTTCATTCTGCTTTCCCAGCCCACTCTCTGCAGCTGCATAAAAGATGAGACATGGGAATCAAAGAAAACTAGGCTGGGGCCAAAAAGCAATACTGTCCATATGCAAACTCACTCAAAGAGCAGGAGTTTCTGTACATTCTTTCCCACTTTTTCCATTTTAGCAGACCCCTAGCCAAAAGGAGGAGGTACTGTGCTATACCTGTATGTCCAATACTGTTTAAAACAACTTCTCATGTGAAATCAGGGGAAGGATAAGGTTACTAAACCTCCAGTCCTGACACAGAGCCCGAGGCATTCTCAAAGTCAACTTTAGCTCTAAGCTCGCTGTAATTAGGCAAGTTTAAGAGAGAAATAGGGAGAGTCTCACAGGTCTCTTAGAATGCTTGTGGCAGAGGCATAGCAGCAGTGAGCAGAATTCACTTTACCTATTTTACCCCATGCAAAATTAAGGCAAAATCCTCCCCCTAAGCCAAAAGGCAAAATCTTCCCCCATGCCGAATCTGCAATAGACTTTCAGAATGTCTGGAAACCCATTAGTCTACATGCAAGGGTGTCAGGTAACCTTATAATCCCAGCATTCTCCTCAGGCCAGCAGTGAACCACACACAATTGAAAAAGTTCACCACCTCAAAAACAAACTCTGCTGGGATCAGGAGGGTATTCTCAAGGGTTTTGACTCAGATGTCATTATAACTCCATGTTATTTTTAATACTGTTCTTTGGATTTTGCCTCACACAGAATTCCCAAGTTACAGAAGGACCATGAACAATATCCAGATGTATAAAATGCAAAAATACTTCCCTCCTACTTGTGGGTTCCAAGATAAACACCACAAGAAGCACATGTGACTAAACTTAGAGCTCATTCCAAATTAAATACTGCATCATGTGCACAGTTTAGGGCTTAAAAAACAAACCCCACAAATATTCAGCACGGTTCATAAGCCAGGCTTGGGCAAGCACATGACTACGTTGTAAGAAGGAAATGTGAATTGGAGAGTAGAGGTAAAGGGTGAAAAAAGTCTGAGTCAAAACCTTTCCCAGAAAATTGGTGCTGTTTTCAGCGAACATTTGTATAATATGGGACATAGATGAAAGAGGAAATTGTATTTTTCTGTGCTTTTTTTTTTTTTTCCTATTGATACCATTTCTAAAACTGCCCAGCAAATTGGGAAACTCTGCAAAGATTTCAAAATCCCCAGCCTAAGCCAAGCACAAACATCATTAAACACAGATACAAACACACACACTGAGGTAATGAGAACTTATAGCTCTGACTGACCAGTCCAGACAGAAGCATCCTTTGACATATAAGCTGAGTTCTGGACACAGTACATGGAACCTTATGGGACACAAACAGGAGAGTCAGGCAATGTGAAAAGACTTCTACACTATTGTTATTGTGTTTCAAAAAAAAAAAAAGCAAAAAATAGATGGATAAAGTAAAAAATAAAAAGACAGCAGAGAGATAGTTTGGCTAGCTGGGTGAGGTCATTTTTCTCTCACAACTTAACCTAAGCAAAAGCTTTTAAGAAATTCAGACTGGGGGCCGGGCGCGGTGGCTCAAGCCTGTAATCCCAGCACTTTGGGAGGCCGAGACGGGCGGATCACGAGGTCAGGAGATCGAGACCATCCTGGCGAACACGGTGAAACCCCGTCTCTACTAAAAAATACAAAAAAAAACTAGCCGGGCGAGGTGGCGGGTGCCTGTAGTCCCAGCTACTCGGGAGGCTGAGGCAGGAGAATGGCGTAAACCCGGGAGGCAGAGCTTGCAGTGAGCTGAGATCCGGCCACTGCACTCCAGCCTGGGTGACAGAGCAAGACTCCGTCTCAAAAAAAAAAAAAAAAAGAAATTCAGACTGGGAAGGCCGGGTGTGGTGGCTCACTCCTGTAATCTCAGCACTTTGGGGAAGCCAAGGCAGGTGGTGGATCACCTGAGGTCAGGAGTTTGAGACCAATCTGACCAATATGGCAAAACCCCATCTCTACTAAAAATACAAAAATTAACCACGTGCAGTGGTGCGCGCCTGTGATCCCAGCTACTTGGGACTGAGAAGTCCCTGCTATTTGACAGCAAGGAGTTTCACAACCACCTTAACATATCTTTACATCATGTACTGAACACAATTCTCTTGGGGGCTGTGTTCTAAAGGATAGGCCTATGCCCTCAATGTAAAATATATATATGCATCTATCAAATGCTACAGTTTTATATATATAATTTTTATTTTATATATATATAATTTGTTATGAGGCATAATTACAGAATATATACCTAATGAACCCAGCACCTAATTTATAAATTAAAATATTTCCAATCTGCTATTGACTAAATGTTTGTGTCCTCCCAAAATTAATTTATTAAAACCCTAATCCCCAATGTAATGGTATTTAGACCTAGGGCCTTTAGCGAGGTAATTAGGGTTAGATTAATTCTTGAAGTTGGAGTCCCTATGATGGGAACAGCCATGTGAGGACATAATCAGGAAGAGGGTACCTAACCGTGCTTCCACCCTGATCTCAGACTTCCAGCCTTCAGAACTGTGAGAAATAAATGTTTGTTATTTGAGCTACCTAATCTATGGTAATTTGCTACAGCAGCCCAAGCTAACTAAAACACAATCCCAATGAAGTTACACATGGGCCCCTACCGAAAGCCATCTCCCTGCCTCCCTGCAATGATCATCACTATTCTGAATTGTGCATTTTTTCACTCTTGCCTTTTTTTAAAGAAGTTCTTAACATAACTGTTGCAGTTTTCTTTCTTAAAAGGAATTAGTATTTCACTTCCTACTGTCAATTTTATATATACTATCTAGTTTATGAAAGGAGCTTTACAAAAGCATGCACAATTTGGCTTCTACCTTTTTAAAGTTCACATCCTAGAGTAAGATGACACATATTACAAATTGGGTACGTTCATGTATTTAAAATGAATTTCATATTCCCTTTTTTGTTCCTGTTTGTGTGTGTTTCCACATTGTGTGCGGGGGGAGGGGATGGGGAAGAGTAAAGCCTTTATCTAATATATCAGAAAAAAAATCTGCCTGTATGTCTCTCTTCCCCCTAATATAAGTACTTCAAGATATGAAATTATTTCTTATGTGCTCTAATTTCCAGGTACCTAGCAGAGTGCTAAATGTCAAATGATTATTTTTCAACTAGTCTCGCCAATTAGAGACCAGATGCTTTAAATGTTTCACAGTCAGAGCTGGTCAACAACAACAACAATAAATATTGTTCTTTTGATCAGTATTTTTCTTACATAACAGATATCTTCCTTTCTCAGGCCCAAGTTTGCCAATTATCTCTCTAGATGGCAAATCAGTATAAGTCACTACTTCACTTCCTCAGCTGCTAAATAAAAATCTTAGGTGGCAATGAAATTGTTAAGTGAGACCATTTTCTCGAGAGTCATACAGTGCTAAGGAGTCCGTCTGGGTAAGCACACTATCACACATACGAGTTCAATTTAATCGTATTTGAGCTATTCTCAACCACAGATGCCAATACGACACTGAGACATCAACTGTTTTCTACTGAAAGACAGCATCATCTACAAAGCAAACTATACACAAAATGACCGAGAAGCCCCTACTATTTGACAGCAAGGAGTTTCACAACCACCTTAACATATCTTTACATTATGTACGAAACACAATTCTCTTAGGGGCTATGTTCTAAAGGATAGGCCTATGCCCTCAATTATGTCACCATTATGCAATATGCTCGTGATTACAAATTTGTCCATCCACTTGAAGGAGCAAAACTGACAGTTACTGTCACTTCAGAATCGAAATCTTGTTGTATGGCCTCCGTCAAAAGTATTATTTGTTAGAAAACTTTCCTGACTCATCTCTTGATTCTGCTCAATGCACAAGATTATCTAAAACTCTCTCTGGGTGTGGAGAGGAACCAGAAGAGAAAGTGCCTGAAGAATTTAAACCTGTCACGAGACATCAATATAAAGAACCTTTCTTAAGGGACAACTGCATTGTTATTCCACAAGGCTTAACAGTTACACGTTAAGAAGCAAAGCTTAGAGAACTATTCATATAAATGTTTAATTAGTCTGGAATTAGTTCTCACACTGTAAAAAATGAAAATTTAAAAACTGAAACACACTGGAGCACATGCCAGGCCTCTTTACAAAACCCACACCTTTTCACATAATCCAGCTGAAAAGCCTCAGTCAGGAATCCATATGGATTTTGATAAGTCATTCTACAGAAAAACCTTGAGAAGGTGGACATCTTCCTCAGAAGGCCATCAGTGCACTATTTCAAACCCCTAATGCAAAAAAAGAAAAAAAAATTACTTATCTGTGCCTGTAACTTGCCAGATATGCCCATTTCTTAACGTAACTCAGCTTTAAAGTCCACTTTTAAAATACCCTCACTATTACCATTGTATTTCAATATCAACCTGAAGCTGTGGTAAGGATCTCAAATGGAATACTGGGAGAGACGGACCAATGAGACAGGCAAGTGGCCGCAACCATCCCAGTGTGTTACTCCATGTCCATCAACACCGTCTACCTGCTCAATTCCCAATGGGGAGCACCTCCATTCATACTGTGTCAAAGACACACTTCATTTTCTCTACCTACCTTCCCCTCACCACTGAAATATAAGTTTTTCTTGCCAATGGGTTACTCCCACTATACCTGAAGTAAAAGAAAGAGAACAGCTCGCAGCACGAGATGTTAATCAACGTGATTAACAGAGGAGATTTCTCTGGTGGTGATTTGACAAAAGTAGAATTATTGTCATCTCTGCTAGAACCAGCTGGTTTTATTTTTAGCTATATCTCTAACAGTATATCTTACTTGAGACAACAAAAGAAACAACTATTCTTTTTTCACTACCCCAATCCCTATCATTTCCCTAATTAGCTTGTAACTAGGATATCACAAAGACAGGAAGAAGAAGGTGTGTTATGTGTGGTAGGACATTATGTTTCACTCTTAGCAGCTTCTGTCCTTTTTTCGGCTTCTCATAATTGTATTACATATGGATTTAGGGCTCAGCATTGAATTTCAATAAAAGATAACTGTTATCCCCTTCATGGCAACCTACTGCAAATACTTCTAAACTACTTTACTTCATTATGCTAAAATATTACATTTACATATATGTGTATACAACATATTTCTGCTTCAAGGAAGATCATCAAGAAAGTAAAAGGACAGAATGGGAGAAAATATTTGAAAATCAAATATCTATTAAGGGTCTTGTATCCAATATATAAAATTAGCTCTTTAAAACACATAATAAAAAGACAACCCAATTACAACCGGGCAAGAGATTTAAATAGACATTTCTCCAAAAGAGATATACAAATGGTCACTAAGCACTTGAAAATTCTCAACATCATTAGCCATTAGAAAATGCAAATAAAAACCACAATGACATAACCACTTCACAAGCACTACAAGGATTATTGTAATTTTTAAGAAAAAGATGACAAGTATTAGTGACGATATGGAGAAACTGGAACCCTAGCTCACTGCTGGTAGGACTTTGGAAAAGTGGCTTCACAGTTCCTCAAAATATTAAACACAGAGTTGCCATATGATCCAGCAATTCTACTCCTGGGGATATAACCAAGAGAAATAAAAACATGTCCAAACAAAAGCTTGTACATGGATGCTTATTACTGCATTATTCATAATACCCAAAATGTGAAAATAAACCAAATGTCCATCAACCGATAAATGGATAAACAAAATGAGTTATATTTATACAACAGTATATTATTTGGCAATGAAAAGGAATGAAGAATACTGATAACATGCTGCAACACTAATTTTGAAAACGTTACGCTATATGAAAGAAGTCAGTCACAAAAGAACACATGACTCCACTTTTATGAAATGTCCAGAACAGGCAAATCTATAGAGATAGAAAACAGTGATTTCGGAGGGCTGGCGGAAGATGGAAATGCAGAGTGAGAGAGTGGCTGCTCCTGGGTACAGGGTTTCTTCTTCGGATGGTGAAATGTTTTGGAATCAGACTGTGGTGATTGTTGCACAATCTGTGAATATGCTAAAAAAAAAAAAAACCCTAAATTGTGTACTTTAAAAGGGTGAATTGTATAGTATGTAAATTATATCTCAAAAAGTTGTTAAAATTTTTGTTTTTTGAAGGCTTTTTATAATGTGTCCTTTATAAAATAGACCTTTACAAAAAGGTCTATTAAAAAAATGACATCTATTTTCTCATATGTATTCTTGAATATGAAAGTTCTGGCATTCAACAAATAGATGTCAGCCTACTGACGTTATCCTCTGGTGTAGTAGAATTCTGCCATAGTGAAATCTCTCTCTGCCCATCTTTTACTACTCTACTTGACCTTGTCTTAGTTCTCATGCTCATCTTAAAAGATGAAGTCCTCAGCAGGTCCTAGATCCTGAAGGAGCAAATAATAGATGTCATCAGTGCCTATTATTTTAGAAATAAGAAATAAGAAGACTGCAGCTGGGCTATTTATCTAAGACAATGCAACAGAATCCACTTTAAAATTTAAAAGAATTGGCCAGGAGCAGTGGCTCACACCTATAATCCCAACACTGGGAGGCCAAACAAAGCAGGAGGATCCCTTGAGGCCAGGGATTTACAACTAGCCTGGGCAACATGGCAAGACCCCCATCTCTACAAAAAAATTTTAAAAGTAGCATGGCATGATGGTATGTGCCCGTAGTCCTAGCTACATGGGACACTGAGGCAGGAAGATCACCCAACCTCAGTAGTTGAAAGCTGCAGTAAGCTATAATGGAGTCATTGCACTGCCATTTGGGCAAGAGAGCAAGACTGTCTCCAAAAAATAAAAATAAGAATTTAAGAGTTGTATTTGTAGAATTGGCACTACAAATCCATCTCTAGCATACAACTGGTATATCTTCTGGTTATCTTTGAAAGTTAAAGATATATCTTTAACTTAAAGATATCTTACACTCGGCCGGGCGCGGTGGCTCAAGCCTGTAATCCCAGCACTTTGGGAGGCCGAGACGGGTGGATCATGAGGTCAGGAGATCGAGACCATCCTGGCTAACACAGTGAAACCCCGTCTCTACTAAAAATACAAAAACTTAGCCGGGCGAGGTGGCGGGCGCCTGTAGTCCCAGCTACTTGGGAGGCTGAGGCAGGAGAATGGCGTAAACCCGGGAGGCGGAGCTTGCAGTGAGCTGAGATCCAGCCACTGCACTCCAGCCTGGGCGACAGAGCAAGACTCCGTCTCAAAAAAAAAAAAAAAAAAAAAAAGATATCTTACACTCAAAGTAATTGCCTAATCATCCTCACATACGTAAAAAAAGTTAAAGGATGGTCTTCCTGGCATATCCAAAAATTAACTCTCTCCGAAAGGATTCCTATACAAATCTATCTTATACCAACTACACTAGAGTCAGATTTATTTATTCATTTAACCAAAATTTATTGAGCACTCACCACCTACTAAACACTGAAACTACATAAATAAATTAAATTAGAAAAGACCCTACCATAGAAGAATTCATCACTATGGAGAAACACAAATGCCTTGTAAACAGGCAATATGATGGTGTGCTATATAGCAGAAGAGAGTATGGTGCTGTCAGGAAAGCATTCAAAGTCAGAAGCCTAAATTCTACAAAGAGCCAGGAAGGCTGTAGACTATAACCAGGAGACACCTTGCTGAGGTTTCTCATCTGATCCTACCATTCATTCAATGTATGGACATTCCCCCCACCAATAAGAGTCAGGGATTGAACAACATGCTCCAGATTCCTCAATAATATACACTCCCTGCCCTCAAGGGGCTAATTTTCAAATTATGTCAACTAGAGTACTCCAGAAACTCTTTTCTCTGATAGGGGAATGAAATAGAGAATATGAAACAAATAAAACTAAAAATAAAAGGTATTCTTCCACATATTATTTAACATACTCTACAGGAAGGAGGTCAAGATTTTAAGTTCAGATATTTTAAACTCCCTTTAGCTATCAACTCTCTGAGGGTAGAAACAGCACCTTGTATCCTCAGCCAGAATTCCTAATTCCCATTAAATAGGTGTCAAATAAATAAAGAAATGAAACAATGGTAAGCAACAAATGCCATAAATACCACTTTCCTGAGCTAATTATTGATGGCATTTTACTACTTCCTTCACAATATGCCTGTTTACTTTCTCCTTTTCTCTTCTCTTGCCCTCCCACTTCTTTCCTCTCTTTTTATCTTTATCTCTTCCTTTCTCTCCTATTTGAAATCTGCATCTTAAAGACTGCCACCAGCTGTTCTCACAGGCAATTGCTTTGCTAAGTAGGCCACAAGGATCCTAGTGAGCAATGAAGTATTCACAGTTTTCTAATTAAAAAGCGCCACCTAGTGGTTACAGTTCCCTTCATCCTGATTGTACCAGGAAATCTGAAAGTTAAGCAGTATTAACAAATTCCAGGTCTTCTATGGTGCCAGCTTGGTCTAATGGCAGCATCAGATACAATGAACCCATTTCCTTTCACATCTGACAACCAAGTTAGAAGTAACTCATGTTGATAGTCTACGAAGCTTTGTACTCAGGTGTATATTGACTTTACTTATTACCCTAAAGTAGACAAATTATGTTACTTCAATTCTGGTAGAATTAAAGGTATAGGCAGTGCCTGACTCGGCAGGAGCACGGAGGTAGCTCCTGCTCTTCCTGAACTCCTCAGCAGAGATGTATTCAAGGTGGCTGACTAGAGAGATTGGACACTCACCCTCTCCAGAAAGAAGAACCAAAATTACTAATAGGTAATCAAAATAATCACACCTCAAATAGAACATCTAGAAGAGAACGCTAGTGTCGAACAGGCTCTAGTCACAGGAAACACCTGAGGCAAAGAAGGAGAAGGAAGCAAGTGACCAACTCAGCCAAGATCAGCTATGAGCCCCAAGGGACTCACTATCACAGGGAAAGGGTAAGTGAGAGAACCTTAACAATCCATGTCCCCACTGTGGACTGCTGCAATCCAAACCATGGGAGAGCTCCTCTACCCACACAAACCCTGACACTAGCAAGGGTGGTCATCTGGAGACACACAAGGGCTTTGCACCAGACAAGGAACTCATGCTGGGTCAGTCACACCCCCAAGGCCTAAGCTGCTACCGCAGAGCACCACTGTGAGAGCACAGCTGTCATAGGACTGCATCCTGACCTGGAAATCAGAGGCCACGTATCTCCACATTCTGGGATCTCCCAGTAACAACTCCACTGTTGACCCAAATGGCTACAGCAGCATAGCACCGGCTGGATTCAAAGGTGCTCCAGGTCCCCAGTATTCTAGTCCATAGAAAACAATGCTCCTCAGGGAATGGTGCAGTGTGCCAAAAAGTTACAGTGTACCAAAAGTGCATTCTACCAGAAAGGCAGCACAAATTCTGCGCTCAAGCTCACCGGTAGAAAGATCTCCTTCCCTTCTCTGCATGTTGCCATAGCAGTAGCTGTCACTAGGAGCCCAGATGGGTAAGCATGATAGCTGTCTGGAGCTGGAAGCAGTGACCCTGCCTGCACCAATGAGTGGCCTCTGTGCTCAGCTTTACACATATATAGCAGGAGCCTCTCTCCTCCTCTGCATACCACTACAGCCACTGCCACTGCTGCTATTGCCAGGGGCTGGGGGTGGACAAGCCGGAGGGCTGCCTGTTTGGGGCTGTAAGTAGTAACTGTGCCCCCACTGGTGGTGTGGCCTCCATGCTTAGACTCATACATGAACATGAGGTCCCTCCCCTCCTCAGCATAGCAGTACAGTACGGTTGCCGCCAAGAGTGGACAAGTCTAAGAGCTATGTGTCTGGGGCTGTGGATGGTGACCCTGCAACACCGCCACCATCAACATTAGCGCATACTACTTGGGGCCCAGAGGGTCTTCTCATCACAGCTGCTGCCACTGCCCATACCATACCAAATTCCCAGGGACCTGAGAACTTGCTCACCTGCCCATCCCACCTCTGCCACCACCACCTCAACATCTGAGCAAGCCACGGGGGAGCCAAGAATTGAATCTCTTGGTCCCACTAAAACTAGTGCCACTGCACACTGTCCTGGGGTCTAAGAACAGGTATGCTCAGCCCACCACTGCCACCAATAAGGCCCAAAGAATGACCTACCTAGCATTCCTGTCCCACCAAACTTCACTATACACTCCACTGATAACCACGCCATAAACCATGGAGGAAATCACAGATAACACAGATATTGTGTATAGCTAAAGAAATCATACAGAGACTATACAACTGAATGCACCCAGAATCAAAGCCAAAGAGCGCACTCAACGAGCACCATTGATACATCTCCTATGAAAGAAAATCCAAAAGCAGGAGCTAAACATTGGGTACACATGGACATAAAGATGGGAACAACAGATGGTAGAAAATACATGAAGTAGGAGGGAGGGAGGAAGACAAAGACTGAAAACTACTTATTGAATACTGTGCTCACTTCCTGGGTGACATGTTCAATTGTACTCCAAACTCCAGCATCACATAATATAACTTTGTAACAAACTTGAATATGTACCCCTAGAATCTAAAACAAAAGTTGAAGAAAAATTAAAAAAAAATAAAATAAAAAATTAGAAGAAGCAACTATTATACTAGGTGTGCAGATGTTGACACAACGACATAGAAAACATGAAAAAGCAAAGAACTATGACACCTCCAAAGGAACATAATAATTCTCCAGTAACATATCCCAATAAAAAGAAATTCAAGAAATGCTGGGCCGGGCACTATGATTCACGCCTGTAATCCCAGCACTTTGGGAGGCCAAGGCAGGTGGATCACCTGAGGTCAAGAGTTCGAGACCAGCCTGGACAACATGGTGAAACCCCCATCTCTACTAAAAATACAAAAAATTAGCCAGGCGTGGTGGTGGGCGCCTATAAACTCAGCTACTCAGGAGGCTGAGGCAGGTAAATTGCTTGAACCCAGAGGCAGAGGTTGCAGTGAGCCAAGGTTGTGCCATTGCCCTCCAGCCTGGGCAACAAGAGCAAAACTCTGTCTCAAAAAAAAAGAAAAAAAAAGAAATCCCAGAAACAGAATTCAAAATTATAACACTAAAGAAGCCCAATGAGATACAAGATAATTTCAAAAAACAATACAAAGAAATCAGAAAAACAATTCAGGAAATAAAGGAGGAGTTTACCACAGTGATAGAACAAAAAAGAAACAAACCAAAATTCTGGAACTGAAGAAGTCCTTGAAAAAAATACAAAGTACACTCAAAAGCATCAACAATAGACTAAACCAAGCAAAAGAAAGAGTCTCAGAACTTGAAGATGGGCCTTTTGAAATAACCCAGCCAGACAAAAAAAAAAAAAAAAAGAATAAAGAATAAAAAAGAATGAACAAAGTCTCCATAATATATGGGAAACCATAAAGCAACCAAATATATAAATTATCAGTATCCTCAAAAGGAAAAAGAGAACAAAAAGGCTCAAAAACCTATTTAATGAAATAATAGATGAAATTTTCCCGAGTCTACCAAGAGATTTAGACATCCAGGTACAGGAAGACCAGTGATCCAGTGTGAAAGGTCTTCTCCATGACACATTGTATTCAAGCTGTATAAAGTCAATGACAAGGAGAAAAGTCTTAAAGCAGCAAGAGGAAAATGTCTAGTCACCTATAAAGGAGCCCACATCAACAGCAGACTTCTCAGCAAAAACCTTACACGCTAGGAGAGAATAGGATAATATATTCAAAGTGCTGGAAAAAAAAAAGAACTGCCACCCAAGGATACTATATCCAGCAAAATTATCCTTCATAAATAAAGAAGAAATAAAGTCTTTTCTAAGCAAGCAAAAGCAGATGAAATTCATC
This sequence comes from Theropithecus gelada, assembly GCF_003255815.1. Classification (NCBI taxonomy): domain Eukaryota; kingdom Metazoa; phylum Chordata; class Mammalia; order Primates; family Cercopithecidae; genus Theropithecus; species Theropithecus gelada. The sequence goes on along the minus strand of NC_037675.1, from coordinate 69,315,662 downwards.
ACCACTAGACTAGCTCTTCAAGAAATGCTCAAGGGAGTGAAAACAAACACACACACACACACACACAATATACACACAAAAATATAACACTAACTGGTAAAGCAATACACAAATGAAAAAGACAAAAAATTCTAATGATACCACCATAGAAAACCAGCAAACATTAACAACACAAAGGAACAAAACCTCAATAATAACCTTGAATATAAATGGATTAAATTCTCCACTTAAAAGATACAGACTCTCTGAATTGATTTTTTTTTTAAATTATCTAACTATGTGCTGCCTATAATCAGTGCACTTTACCTGTGAAGACACATATAGACTCAAAGTAAATAAATGAAAAAAGATATTCCACACAAACAGAAACCAAAAGTGAGCAGAAATTCCTTCACTTATATCAGACAAAACAGACATTAAGTCAAAAACAATAATAAAAGACAAAGAGGCTGGGCACAATGCCTGTAATCCCAGCTACTCAGAAGGCAGAGGTGGGAGGATCACTTGAGGCCAGGAGCTCGAGACTACCCTTGAAAACATACTGAGACCCTATCTCTTAAAAAAAAAAAAAAACACACAGAAAGACAAGGTCATTATATAATGATAAAGGGATCAATCCAGCAAGAGGATATGCATAAATCAAGTATTACTAGATCTAAAGAAAAAGATAGGCTCTAATACAATAATAGTAGGGGACTTCAACATCCCAATCTCAGCATTAAAGAGATCATCTAGACAGAAAATAAACAAACATTGGACTTAAACAGGACTTTAGACCAAATGGACCTAACAGATATGTACAGAAAATGTTACCCAACATCTGTAGAATATAAATTTTTCTCATCTGCACATAGAAAATTCTCCAGGATTTACCATACGTTAGGCTATGAAACTAATCTTTACAAAGCTAAAATCATATCAAGTATCTTAGATCACAATGGCGTAAAACTAGAAATCAATGCCAAGAGGAACTCTGAAAACTATACAAATACATGGAAATTAAACAACATGCTCCTGAGTGACCACTGGGTCAATGAAAGAAACAAGATAAAATTTTTTTTAATTTCTTGAAACAAAGAAAATGGAAACACAACATACCAAAACCTGTGGGACATAGCAAAATTATGTTAAGAGGGGAGTTCATAGCAATAAACACCTACATCAGAAAAACTGAAAAATTTCAAATGAACAATCTAAACATGCACCTCCAAAAACTAAAAAAGCAAGAACAAAGCAAACCCAAAATTAGCGGAAGAAAAGAAATAATAAAGATCAGAGCAGAATTAATGAAATAGAGACTAAAAATACAATACAAAATGGTCATTGGAAAAGATAAACAAAATTGATAAACCACTAACCTGATTAACCAAAAAAAGAAGAGAGACGTCCCAAATAAACAAAATCAGAAATGAAAAAGGAGACATTGCAGCTGACACCAGAGAAGTACAAAAGATCATCAGAGACTATTATGAACTACATGCTAGGAAAGTAAAAAACCTACAGAAAATGGAGAAATTCCTGGAAACACATTAATACAGGAGTTACTAAGAAATAATTTTTAGGCAGGTAGAAAGGGTAAAGGTTCTCGGTGGAAATTTTCCTCTAAGTAGCAACCCCCAAACCATTTCTTTTCTAACAGAAAATGCATCTTGAAGAGCCAGGATGGCAAGTTTCGATATGCGAATTCTGACGATTAGAAACTAGGTCCACCTAACATGGCTAACATGGCCAACATGGCGATTCTCGCCCTCTTCTCCTTGTCACCACAAGTACCAAGTGTCATGGCCGCCTCCAGATAACTCACATGTGTTCAAGACATAGTGGTGACCCCCATTTGCATATTAAAGGACTAAGGTGGGAGGGCCAGGTTTTTCATGGGCTGCATGAATGACACACCTGGTAAGACCAATCCCTGAGTTGTATGCAAATCAGACACCGCCCCCTCCAGCCTGCTAATATAACTAACTACTTCACCACCGCACACATGGTTTCTCTCTCAGAGACCCCCTCCCTCTGTCTCTGTATGGGTGAGCATCTTCCTTCTTTCTTGCCTATTAAACTCTCCGCTCCTTAAAACCATTCCACATGCGTCCATGTCATTTTATCTAAATCAGCCAGAGACCAAGAACTGCGGTGTTCCTCCATTCACTGGAGCCATATCAATACAATCCAACAAGATTGCATCAGGAAAAATAGAAAATCTGAACATAATGAGTATCAGGATTGAGCCAGAAACAAAAAGTCTCCCCAGTAAAAAAGCCCAGTACTGAATAAATTTACTGCTGAATTCTACCAAATGTATAAAGAAAAACTCATATCAGTCCTCCTCAAGCTATTCCAAAAAGTTAAAAGAGAAGGAAATTCTCCCTAACTCATTCTGTGAGGCCAGCATTACCCTGATACCAAAACCAGACAAAGCTACAACAAAAAAATATAGACCAATAACCCTGTTGAAGGTAAATGGAAAAGTCTTCAATGAAATACTACCAAACTAGATCCAACAGCATATCTGAAAGATAATATACCATGATCAAGTGCGATTCCTCCAAAGGATATAAGGTGGTTCAATATACACAAATAGGCCAAGCATGGTGGCTCACACCAATAATCCCAGCATTTTGGGAGGTCAGGGCCAGAGGATTGCTGGGGCCCAAGATTCAAGACCAGCCTGAGTAACACAGGGAGACTCTGTCTCTACAGAAAAATTTTAAAATTAGCTGGGCACAGTGCCACACACCTGTGGTCCCAGCTACTCAGGAGCCTGAGGTGGGAGGGTTGCTTGAGGCCAGGAAGTCGAGGCTGCAGTGAGACATGATCACACCACTGCACTGCAGCTTGGGCAACAGAGCAAGATCCTGCCTCAAGGGAAAAAAAAAAAAAAGCTATATATATGCAAATCAATAAACATGATACATCATATCAACAGAATGAAGGACAAAAATCATATAACCATATCAATAAATGCAGAAAAAGCATTTGACAATATTTAATACCTCTTCATGACAAAAAGTCTCAACAAACCAGGCATAAAAGAACCATACCTCAAAATAATGAAGGCTATATATGACAAATACACAGTTAACATCACACTGAATGGGGAACAGTTGAAAGTCTTTCCTCTATGAACCAGAACGAGATAAGGATGCCCACTTTAACCACTCCTATTCACCATAGTACTGAAAGTCCTAGACAGAGGAATAGGCAAGTGAAAGAAATAAAAGGCATCCAAATTGGAAAAGAGGAAATCAAATTGTCCCTCTTTGCAGATGACATGGTCTTATATACTAGGAAAAACAAAAGACTCCACCAAAAACTCACAGAATGGATAAATTCTATAAAGTTACAGAATACAAAATAAACACACAAAAATCAGTAGCATTTCTAGACACCAATAATGAAATAGTCAAAAAAGAAAGGAAGAAGGCAATCACATTTACAAAAAGTACAAAAATACATATAATACCTACAAATAAATTTAACCACGGAGGTGAAAGATCTCCGAAAAAAATCAAACTACACTGATGAAAGAAACTGAAGAGGACACAAATAAATGGAAAGACAACCCACGCTCATGGATCAGAAGAATTAATATTGTTAAAATGACCATACTGCCCAAAGCAATGTAAAGATTCAATGCAATCTCTACCAAAATGCCAATGTCATTTTTCCCAGAAATAGAAAAAACAATCCTAAAATTTGTATGGAACCACAAAAGACCCTGAATAGCCAAAGCAATCCTGAGCCAAAAGAACAAAGCTGGAGGTATCACACCATCTGACTTCAAAACATATTACAAGGCTATAGTAACCAAAATTCCGTAGCATTAGTGTAAAAACAGACACATAGACCAATGAGAAAGAATAGAGAACCCAGAAATAAATCCACATATTTACAGTCAACTGATCTTTGACAAAATCCCCAAGAACATACATTAGGGAAAGGACACCCTCTTCAATAAATGATGCTGGGAAAACTGAATATATTATATATATATTTATTCAGAAGAATGAAACTAGATCCCCATCTCTCACCACATACAAAAGCTAACTCAAGATGGATTAAGGACTTAAACATAAGATCCAAAAATATAAAGCTACTAGAAGAAAGCATAGAGAAAACTTTTCAGGACATTCGTCTGGGCAAAGATTTTACAACTAAGATCTCAAAAGCACAGGCAGCAAAAACAAAAATAGACAAATTAGACTATCTTAAACTAAGAAACTTCTGCATAGCAAAAGAACAGACAGAGTGAAGAGACAACCTCATGAGTGGGAGAATATATTTGCAAATTACTCATCTGACAGGGGACTAATATCCAGAATATACAAGGAACTCAAACAACTCAACAGTAAAAATATAATATCATTTAAAAATGAGCAAAGGGGCTGGCCTCAGTGGCTTACGCCTATAATTCCAGTGCTTTGGGAGGCCAAGGAAGGAGTATCACTTGAGGTCAGGAGTTTGAGACCAGCTAGGCAACACAGAAAGAACCCATCTGTACAAAAGGAAAAATAAAAAAATTAGCTGGGCATGGAAGCATGCACCTGTAGTCCCAGCTACTCAGGAGGCTTAAGCAGGGGGGATCACTTAAGTCCAGAAGTTCGAGGTTGTAATGAGCTATGAACATGCCACAGCACTCCAGCCAGCCTGGCTGACAGAGCAGGATCTTGTCTCAAAAAAAAAGCCAGTGGGGTGGAGGGGCAAAGGATATGAACAGACACTTCTCAAAAATATATGAATACATACAAATGGCCAATAGGAACAAAAATGCTCAACATCACTAACCATCAGGGAAATGCAAATTAAACCACAATGAGATATCAAAGCACCCCGATTAGACTGGATATTATTGAAAATATAAAAAACAACAGATGCTGATGAGGATTCAGAGAAAAGAGAACTCTTATACACTGTTGGTGGAAATGCAAATTAGGAACTGCTATGGAAAAACAGTATGAAGATTTCTCAGAAAACTAAAACTGCCATACAACCCAACAATATCAATACTGGGAATCTATCCAAAGGAAAAGAAATCAGCATATCAAAGGGATTCCTGAATTCACATGTTTATCACAACACTGTTCACAACACCCAAGGTATGGAATCAACGTAAGTGCTCACCAATGGATGAGTGGATAAAGAAAATGTGATATATATACAATGAAATACAATGTGTATATGTGTGTGTGTATTTCACTGTGTGTATTTCATTGTGTGTGTGTGTGTGTGTGTGTGTGTGTATATGAATCATGTCATCTGAAGTAACATGGATGGAACTGAAGGTCATTATGTTAAGCAAAATAAGCCCAGCACAGAAAGACAAATACCACATGTTCTCATTCACATGTGGGAGCTAAAAACCTTCATCTCATGGACATAGAGAAGAGATCAACAGATAACCAGAGACTCGGAAGGGTGGTTCAAGGGGAGAGGACAGGAGAAGTTGGTTATGGGTACAAACACATAGTTAGATAGAAGAAACAAGATCTAATGTTTGATAGCAGACCAGAGTGACTATGCTTAGTAACAATATTATGTATATATCAGAGTAACTAGAAGAGAGGACTTGAAATGATACCACATAAAAATGATAAGCACTCATGATGATGGAGACTTGATCATTACACATTCTATGCATGCAGCAAACTCTCGCATGAACCCCATAAATATATAAAATATGACAAAGAGAAAAAACAAATATTCATGTCCAAGGTACATAAGGTGTCCTATTTAAATGAGCAGTTTTCATGTAAAGTCAATAGTATATTTTATAAATAAGATTCAAGAATTATTCTACCCTGAAATACATTCATGGATATGAACCATAGTGATCTTGAGCACTGCTTAAATAACAGGAATGGGATGACTCATAGGAAATAATATTACAGTATTATTTACTGTAAATAATATAAAATACTTCATAACAGTATAAAATACTTTGTAACATGTCATTGGCTAAAATCTATGAGTTACTGAAGGTTTTCACAATCCGTACTTACTATTATCCCTGACCTCAGGATCTGTAAATTGTCCAGTGAGCTATATAAACTGACATTCTTTGCCCAGTGTTAAGAAAACATATCTCAGCCAGGTGTCGTGGCTCACGTCTGTAATTCCAGCACTTTGGGAGGCTGATGTGGGCAGATCACAAAGTTGGGAGTTCGAGACCAGCCTGGCCAACATGGTGAAACCCCATCCCTACTAAAAACACAAAAATTAGCTGGGTGTGGTGGCACACACCTGTTGTCCCAGCTACTTGGGAGGCTGAGGCAGGAGAATTGCTTGAACCCGGGAGGCGGAGGTTGCAGTGAGCCTAGATCATACCACTGCACTTCAGTGTGGCAACAGAGCGAGACTCAGTCTCAAAAAAAAAAAAAAAAAAAAAGGAGAAAGAAAAAAAAAAGGAAACATATCCCTTCAACACTGGCATGATCTGTCTACTTTAAAAGAGAAAAGGGGATGTATTGAATGGCTTTGACAAAAATGCTGACAGTGACATGAACAATAAGGTCCAGGCTGAGGTGGTCTCAGATAAAGATGAGGAACTTGTTAACTGGAGTAAAGGTGACTCTTGCTATGTTTTAGCAAACAGACTGGCAGCATTTTGCCCCTGCCCTAGAGATTTGTGGAGCTTTGAACTTGAGAGAGATGATTTAGGGTATCTGGTGTAAAAAATTTCTAAGCAACAAAGCATTCAAGAGGTGACTTAGGTGCTGTTAAAGGCATTCAGTTTTATGAGGGAAGCAGATTTCTGAAAGCAAAGCCTATCCTGGTAGTCAGAGCACACAGCAGGAACTGAGCAGGGAGGGGATGCCATCCCATCGCAGAGCACACTAACACACACACACACAAATAAACACTCAAACGGGGACCATGTAGACACGCTAATTCACCCAGTGCACACATCTTTGGGACAGGGGAGGAAACTGAAGTACCAGGAGAAAACACATGCAGACATGGGGAGAATGTGCAAATTCCACAGAGAGAGTGGCACCAGTTGGGAACTGGGGTTTTTTGTTTTTGTTTTTCAGTTTTTTTTTTGTTTTTTTTTTTTTGTCATCAATGTTATAACAAAACAACATTATTTGAGGACCTGCTGTAATTCCCTAAATTTTATCCTGGCCTAGACTGTTTAGTAACAAAATATATGTGTATGTGTGTGTATGATGTGCACACACACATATGCACATGCACATAGGAAAGTTGTGGGTTATACCCTTGCTTTCATTAATAGATGCCAAAGGAAAGTCTCACATCAACTAGAACGTTTGAGGGAAAAATACTTGCTTATACCCTAATAGGTTGTACTTGTTCAATACATTGGTTACAATAATAATTACCAGAGCTCTTGTTAAAAATAAAGATTCCACCAGGCACAGTGGCTCATGCCTGTAATCTCAGCTACTCTGGAGGCTGAGGCAGGAGGATCGCTTGAGCCCAGGAGTTCAGGGCTGCAGTGAGCTATGACTGTACCACTGAACTCCAGCCTGGACAACAGAGAGACCCTGTCTGACATGACATAACATAACAAAATACAGATTCCTAGCCCTCCTCTAAGGACTCTGATTTCCCAGGTCTGGGGTGAAATTCAGGAATCTGTTGGGGTTTTTTGGTTTTGTTTGTTTGTTTACAAACTTTCTCAGTGATTTATATGATCACACATATTTGAGAAATACTGTTCCAGAAGAAACTGACTAAACTCCAGCATGTAGCATGCCTGCTCTATGAGATGGTTCTCAATGTTTCCCAGGTCTTCCCCATTACTCTATGCTACAACCAAATACAAATAAATGTCTGCCATTTCCTCAAATGTTCTATATCTCCATTTCTTTCTTCTTACTACATTCTTTTCTTAAGATGACCTTCTCTCTTTATTCATTGGTAAATATATCTATAGCACCTTTAATCTTCTGTATTACCACCTCTACTTGTTTATATGTCAATTTTTTTTCTGGGGACTAAGCATTATTGGAGGATAGGAATGATGCCCTAACTTGTCCTATATTCCTAAGACCAAGCACAGAGCCTGTCATACAGCACATATGCCATTAATGTTTGTTGACTGGATTAACTAATGTTCTCAGACCCCTAGGTGACCACATATTATAGAACTTATCTTCATAAAATCATACACAGTATTAGAACTTTAAAATAATAATATGCATTTAGATTAGCTTTTTCTCCTCTTGAAGGTTTTCTTTATGGGCCATTTATCTGTGCATATATTAACTGGCCAAATGAGAAATGAGATTAGACATAACCATAAACCATATTTATAGGAGAGAAATATTGATGTGATACAAACTGCTACATTTTATATGAGCATATAAAAGAAAAATGCAAATATGAAATAGATTTATAACTAATTCGGCAACATTCTTTAAACAGTAAAATTTGTATTTTTTAATCAATCTCCAACAACAAAATAATGTTAGAGTTGAAAAAAAAATCCACAAGAAAAAAATCCATTTTTAAATTGGAAGAACATTACTTTATTGGCATAAGTCAATAGAGTATAGAAAACATATCTTGGGGGGGTAAAATAATTATTACATAAGAAATTCAGTTGCTTTTCATATCTAAAATTAACAACTAAAGTTTTTTCCTTTGTACTGCTCTAGTCATTTTAAAAACAAAATATTCTTATAAACATGATAGCACCATAAATACTAAAATAAAAACTGATAAATGCTTATAAATATAAATGAACTTTAAATTCTTTAAACCAAAATAAATTCCCTGGAGAAAAAGAAAAAGAAAAAAAAAAGCTTTCTTTCCTAGAATAAGGCAGACACTACTCTTCAGCTAACCCAACAGCCCCAAGCTCTTGGTTTGCCAGTTCAATTACAGATGCTCAAAGGAGCTAAATACTAAGTTTCTGAGCCTCCATTCCAACTATGGGTGATCTAGTAGCAGAGAACTGAAGGGGAGAAAAAGCATTTTTTCCTCAACCCTCCTAAGTATGTCCTTAGCACAGACTTTTATAACAGAAGGCAGATTAACAAGAGAAAAACAGATAGGTTTATTAACGTGTGCAGTGCATATCACACAGGAAAAGCCCTCAGTGAAAAGTAACGCAAGGCAGTAGTTTATGAGTCTGGCTTATATAGTATATCCAACAAAGAACAATAAATTTTAGAGAAGTGACAAGGCAAAGGAAAGCAGTCCCAGACTTCCAGAGGTGGGAAACCGTGGAAAGGTAAATATATGGAAGGCACTAATGGAGTAAAGTCGGCTTGCAGATTCCTCTGGCGCCGTCTCTGAGATGATAAAGGGTTTTTTTCCAGTAAAGAATTTACATCCTGTCTTTAGGGGAGAAAGGGAGGAGGGAGGACAGCAAGACTTTTTTCTCTGTGAATCTGTAAATCTGTGTCCTGCTTTTAGGCAGAGAGCTCCACTGCATCTTAACTGTTTTCAGCTCGAGAATCCTTCATATTTTGGGGAGGCATATTCTGGTTTCCCACAGTACTAAACTTTACAAAACTTCACAGAATACTATAATTGCCTGCCTACTTGCATGTACCCCTTATTACAGTGTAAGCTCCCTTAAGTTAGGGACAGTTTATTCCCTAACTCTCTGAACAAACTATGAAACTCTTTCAGAATAATCAAACACATGCATCAGTTTAATTCGGTTTGTACAGACATCTTCCCTACCTTCTTGCTCCAATCTGTACTAGTCATCCCTAGGCTTGCTACTCAGCTGTCATCCTGGACTTTTGTTCACCATCATCTTGCAAATTTCCACTCTCTCTCCAGTGTTACATTCCCCATTTTCCTAGATTTCATGCCTTCTTTCATATACTTCAATAGCTTCCTGTGGGGAGATGTATAGGAGATAAATTTTTTGGCACCTTGCATACTAAAAAAAAATCTTTAGGCTATTCTCATAATTGATTGACTATTTGGTTGGAATTAGAAATCTATGTTTGTCATAATTTTCCCTCAGCACTTTGAAAGTATTGCTTCCTTGTCTACTAGCTTTCATTGTTACTTTTGAGTTAAGTCTGACACTCCACTAATCCCTGTTTCTTTCCTTGTGACTTGTTTTTACTCTCTTGCACTCTGAAATGTCCTGGTAATACGTCTTTTTCCCCCTCATTAATGGTGCTGAGCACTTTCAATTTAGAAACAGATGCCCTTCAATTCTGGAAATTTTTCTTGCATTATTTCACTGATAATTATTTCCCTTGGCTGGGCACAGTGGCTCACACCTGTAATCCCAGCATTTTGGGAGGTCGAGGCAGACGAATCACCTGAGGTCTGGAGTTCGAGACCAGCCTGGCCAACATGGTGAAACCCCATCTCTATTAAAAATACAAAAATTAGCCAGGTGTGGTGGTGCATGCCCATAATCCCAGCTACTCAGGAGGCTGAGGCAGAAGAATTGCTTGAACCCGGGAGGCAGAGGTTGCAGTGAGCCGGGATCATGCCACAGGACTCCAGCCTGGGCAATAGAGTGAGACTCCATCTCAAAAAAAAAAAAATTCCCCTTCTGTTTTCTTTGATCTCTCTCTCTCTCTCTCTGATAGTCTTTGTAGAAAGGAGATGGGCCTCCTGAGTAGATTCTCCATTATTTTTAATATTTCTGTAATATTTTTACATTTCTTTGGCTTTTATATTCTGGGAGATTTCTTCAATCTTATCTTCCCATTCATCATTTTAAAATTTTCTTCTATCACATTCTGTGAGCTCTTTTTCCCTTTTGCAATCTCTTATTCTTGTTTCATATAGCAATACATTATCTGATCTCACAGAGATAATTACGTCAGATTCTGTGCTCAGTGATTTACATTCACCATATTTAATCATCACAACCAACCTATTGGTAGATGTCATTATCTCTGCAAGAATGCCAAACAGACATCTCAAACTCAATATATATACATAGGAATGAACTCCTGATCTTCCCCCTAAAATCTGCTCTGTCCACAGTGTTCCTCTTGTCAGCTGATAACAGTTCCATCCATTCAGTTCCTGAGCCAAAAACATAGGCTCCTTTTTGTTTCACATAACACACTCAAATCATCAGGAAATCCTGTTGTCTCAATCTCAAAAATATATACAAAATTCAATCATTCCTCACCATCTTCACTGATAATACTCGTTAAGTTATCTCATCTGTGATATGGTTTGAATATTCTCCCACCCAAATCTCATGTTGAATGTTAATCCCCACCATGGAAAATGGGGCCTAGTGGAAGGTGTTTGGGTCACAGGGGCAGATCCCTCATGGCTTGCTGCTGTCTTCACGCTAGTGAGTTCTCAAGAGATCTGGTGGTTTAAAAGTGTTGGGCACCTCACCCTCTACTCTCTCTCTTGCTCTTGCTTTTGTCATGTGATGGGCCTGCTCCCTCATTGCCATCTACCATAAGTAAAAGCTCCCCTGAGGCCTCCGTGGAAGTTGAGTAGATGCTGGTGCCATGCTTCCTGTACAGCCTGCAGAATCATGAGCCAATGAAATCTCTTTTCTTTATAAATTACCCAGTCTCAGGTATTCCTTTATAGCAACACAAGAACAGCCTAACAAAATCTGTTGCCTAGGTTACTAGGAAAACCTCCTAATGATTCTCCCTTCTTTTATCCTTAATGCCCTACAGTCTATTCTCAACTCAGCAATACCAGAGCAAGCCTTTTAAAACCTCATTCAAGTTTTTGCTCAAATGTCACTGGCTCAATGATGTCAACCCTGACTATCCTAATTCTGCACCTCCTTTCTTCCATATTCAGTATCTCCTTACCCTGCTCTACTTTTCTCTGCTTACAGCAATTATTATTTTTAACATACAATTCCTTTATATTGCCTCCCCCAACCCCCCTCCTCTATTATTAAAATGGAAACTGCATAAAGGGAAAGACTGTCATTATTTTATTCACTGGAATACCCCAACACATAGAAGAGTAACTAATAATATTTGTTGAATTAATTAATAATAACACCTTCATACACGAGGGAAGTAAAGCCTAGAAAGATTAACTTGTCACACATCTAAAACATGAAAAATTTGGTTAGAACTCAGGTTGGCCTGGTACCAAAGTGCACACATTTAACTTAGACTGCCTCTTATCCATGTCTGTGGCTAAAATGAATAAAGCCTCCATAGACTTCCAAGCCCAAGCTTTGAGGTGGGTTCTTATGTTTCTAATAAAAAAATATATTACTGCCAGGCACTGTGGCTCACGTCTGCAATTCTAGCACTGTGGAAGGCCAAGGGAAGGAGGATCACTTGAGACCAGGAGTTCGAGACCAGCCTGGGCAACATGGCGAAACCCCATCTCTACAAATAATACAAAAATTAGCCAGGAGTGGTGGCATGCACCTGTGGTCCCAGGTACTCAGGAGGCTGAAGTGAACTGTGAGCTCCACTACACTGCAACCTGGGAGACAAGGTGAAACCAGTCTCAAAAAAAGACAAAAACAAAACAAGACAAAACAAAAATCCTTTGTGTAAATTTAAAGGGAAAGTGTTAATGTAAATGTATGAAGCAGTAAAATATGACGGCATTTAACTCAACACAAAAGCCAGCAGATGGAAATTTCTAGCAAGCTTGGAAATTTCTTTGAGCCTTCAGCTATCTATATGGGAATCAGATTGCCAGAGAAACTTCTATTTAAAGATCTCTGACCCTCTAATAGACTATGTACTGCTTCCTCCCACTTTTACTTAGCAGGGCATGCTTTTGTGGCACATGATATATTATCTTATCCAGGATCTTCCAATCTTTCTTCCAAAGATTTACTTCAAACATGTGTTATTGTGTATTTTAACTGGACTATTGAAAAATGTTTGGCTACTTCCTCTATTCCTATTCAAACATTTAAATTATATATTCTCCCTAAATAAGAGCTAGGGAGGAAAAAAGCTTCAGGCTCTAATAGGAAATATTAATTTTTTTGTACTGGCAGGCTTAGAAAGTAAGGACAGAGACTATTTACATGTTATAACTTTAGACAATACTAACAAAGAAAATTAAACTCTTGTGTATGTAATTTGATATACAATCTTATAAATCCAACTCTTATAAAGAATGACACACTTTTGCCCCCTAAAACTCAAAAGGAAAGCTGGGGCAAGGCCCTTCAAGTGTCTTTAAAGGGCAGTAGGTCTAGCAGGCAGGACTAAAGCTGCAGGCAAACAAGATCCTCATACTATCTTCCTTCACACTCAATACTTAACCCAACGTCATTTCCCTCCAGCAAAGATGATAAAAGCCAATAAAGCTAGAGGAATCAGTTCTGAAAAAATGGGAAGCTATTGCTGGTACTTCTGAGAAAAGAAAAGGCCTATTCTGAAAGCACTCATTCAAGCCCTTTCCCTTCTCCAAGACCCAATTTATTCATTCACCAATTCAAATCTATCCAGTAAAAGCTTACTCAGGTATTACAATAAACAGTTGTTTCTGACTGACACCTAATCCCCCTTCTCTTCTGATAAACATACCCCATTTCTTTTATAAACCATAATTTCAACTTTTGTTTTAGATTTGGGGGTATATACGCACAGGTTTGTGACAAGGGTATATTGCGTGATGCTGAGGTTTAGAATACGAATAATCCCATCATGCAGATAGTGAGCATGGTACCCAGTAGTTAGTTTTTCAACCCTTGCCCACCCTCTAACTTCCCCCTGTAGTGGTCCCCAGTGTCTACTGTTCCCATCTTTATGTCCACGAATACCCAATGTTTAGTTCTCACTTAGAAGTAAGAACATGTAGTACCTGATATACCCTATTTCTTTTGGAAAACTATTCTTCCACACTCTCAGACCATGTGCTTTGGGAGGGGTGGCATCCCCAATAAAAAGAACACTTGTTTACAATATGACAGGTGAAACAAGAAGGTAGATATCAGTTTATTCAGCCTCAGATGGGAACATGCACATTAGTGAATCCATTTTTTACTGCTCTGCACATGTCTACAAATGACCCATGAAAGCAACAAGATCATTAATTTGGGTGTTACAAAAGAAGAAACTCTGACAAAGAGGCAAATATACAAACACCAAGTCTACAAGAAATGAGGATCAACTGTATATGCATAATTGCAGAAAACATGAGTGCCTTCCTCTCTAACCTCAGTGCAATGAAAGCCTCTTCAACTATGACTCAAAATCTAGACATAATAAAAGAAAATATAAATATATTTTACAACATAAAAATTTATGCATGGCAAAAAAGTGCAAAAAGATCTTAAAAGCAACAAGAGAAAAGAAACAACCTAAGTATCCATCAACAGATGAATGGATAAAGAAATGTGGTACATATACTCAATGCAATGCTACTCATCCATAAGAAAACAATGAGAACTTGTCATTTGCAACAACATGCATGGAACTGAAGGTCACTGTGTTGTGTAAAATAAGTCAGATACAGAAAGACAAACTTCACATGTTCTCACTTATTTATAGGAGCTAAAAATTAAAACACTTGGCCGGACACAGTGGCTCACGCCTATAATCCTAACACTTTGGGAGGGCAAGGTGGGTGGATCACTTGAGGTCAGGAGTTCAAGACTAGCCTGGCTAATATGGTAAAACCTCATCTTTACTGAAAATACAAAAATTAGCCAAGTGTGGTGGTACGTACCTATAATCCCAGCTACTCTGGAGGCTGAGGCAAGAGAATCGCTTGAACATGTGAGGCGGAGGTTGCAGTGAGCCGAGATTGTGCCACTGCCCTCCAGCCTAGGTGAAAGAGCGAGACCCCATCTCAAAAAAAAAAAAAAAAAAAAAAAGAATTGAACTCATGGAGATAGAGAGTAGAATGATGGTTACCAGAGGTTGGGAAGAGTAGTGGAGAGTAGGGCAGAGAAATGGGGATAGTTTATGGGTGCAAAAATATAGAAACAGTGATAGAGCATAACAGGTGACTACAGTCAATAATAATTTAATTGTACTTTAAAAATAACTAAAAGAGTATAACTGGATTGTTTGTAACACAAAGGATAAATGCCTGAGGTGACAGACACCTCACTTACCTTAATGTGATTATTACATACTGTATGCCTGTATCAAAATATCCCATATGCCCCACAAATATACATACCTACGTACCCACAAAAATTAAAAATAAAAAAATTTTAATAATAATAATTTTAAGTGATTCATTTAAGACATTATTAAGCAAAAAAACTGGTATGTGGCAGTGAAGAATGCATTGATTACTAATTTGATTTGGAACCACTGTCTTAACTTGAACTAAGGCACTACAAGTTTTATCCATCACTATTTTCTTCACCATCAGTGCAAATCTCAACACAATGAAAAAGGTAAATGATATCTTAGTTTAACCACGAAAATAGTTTTAACTTTGCAGATCCCTGATAGAGTCCCAGAGACACCCAGCAGTCCCAGGATCACATTTTGAAGATCACTGCCCTAGATAAGTATTTCTCAACTTTGATGAATCCCCCATAATCTTAAACTAATAAGTCAACATCTCTTTATACCTTGACAAAGCACCATTAGATGATTCTTAGGTCCACCAAAGGTTGATAATCACTGGCCTAGATGATACAGTGATAGGTAAAACTAGGGTGACAGCAGTGAAAATAGACAGCAGGGGATAACTAACAAGCAACTGTATTCGGTAAGAACTAAAAGGCATTACAGATTGATGAAATGAAAGAATACGAAGACAGTTAAACAGTCAAAGATTTAAATATCGATTACTGAAAAACTTATGATACCATTAAAAGATTAAGAAGTCAGGAGGAGCTTAACAAGCTAGAGAAATAAGGCTGGGTGTGGTGACTCACATCTGTAATCCCAGAACTTTGGGAGGCCGAGTTGGGCAGATTACAAGGTCAGGAGTTCGAGACCAGCCTGGCCAATATGGTGAAACCCAGTCTCTACTAAAACTACAAAAATTAGCCAGGCGTGGTGGCAGGCACCTGTAGTCCGAGCTATTTGGGAGTCTGAGGCAAGAGAATCACTTGAACCTGGGAGGCAGAGGTTGCCGTGAGCTGAGATCACGCCACTGCACTCTAGCCTGGGCAACAGAGCGAGACTCCATCTCAAGAAAAACCCCTAGAGAAGTAGGAGGGAAGATAAATTATTTTTTTCCCGATCCTCCTAATCACAATTAATCCCTTCTTCCTCTGTGTTCTCACTAAATTGTTTATATCTCTACTTTTACAATTTACTTCATTTAAAATTTTTACTACATTTTGCATTCTATTACAGTGAGCTCTTTCTCTCCCAGTCAGTAGAATCTGAACTCCTCAAGGGGATGAAT
Organism: Theropithecus gelada; assembly: GCF_003255815.1. Classification (NCBI taxonomy): domain Eukaryota; kingdom Metazoa; phylum Chordata; class Mammalia; order Primates; family Cercopithecidae; genus Theropithecus; species Theropithecus gelada. The sequence continues at coordinate 69,299,426 of NC_037675.1, read as the reverse complement.
AAGCTTTGGGAGCACCAGCCATGGGTTCTTATAACTATACAATTTTCTGCATGTTACATAATCTCTCTAGCCTCAATGTTATCATGTCTAAAACAGGGATTAGAGACATATTTTCATATTACCTAGCATAATGCCTAGCATACAGTAAACACTCAAAGGATAACAATAACAAAATCAATCAGCATAGTTACATTTCCTTTAAAAGGACTGCTTTTAAAGCTAAGACCTTTCTGAGTGAATACAGACCTTTGGTAATTCTCACTATAAAGTACACCACAGAGAGATCATTCTCAGTTAATTACAGAATGATAATCTATTTTGTGAATGGAATCATCCAAAATATCTGACTGCAGACTCATTAAGCCCTCTAAATAAATGGACAAGAAGTACAATTTTAAAATATGTTTTGCTTTTATGGAATGTGGCATCTGGCTTTGTATAAAGAGTAGAAAAAATAAATTTTCTCAAAATTCCTAGATTGCTGGTGGGTTTAATTTTTTCATGCTATCACATTTACAGATATAGCAGGGGGATGACATTATTTTCTCTATTCACGTAACTGAAACACACATCGGGTCTAAAAGGCAGCAGTTTATAAGAGTCGCTCCCCAGACAGTAATGGTTCTGGAATACAGGTATACTACAAAACTATCTAGTTGAAATAGGAACAGAGCTGAGGAAAGAATGGGAAGGAGTAATTCTAAGGGAGGTAAAATGCAACTCTCAAAGCTGGCTTTTAATCTTCACAGCTAAGGTTACATCTCCTGACTTGCCAAAAATAACAGTAGGGTCTTTTTTTTTTTTTTTTTTTTTGAGACGGAGTCTGGCGCTGTCGCCCGGGCTGGAGTGCAGTGGCCAGATCTCAGCTCACTGCAAGCTCCGCCTCCCGGGTTTGCGCCATTCTCCTGCCTCAGCCTCCCGAGTAGCTGGGACTACAGGTGCCCGCCACCTCGCCCGGCTAGTTTTTTGTATTTTTTAGTAGAGACGGGGTTTCACTGTGTTAGCCAAGATGGTCTCGATCTCCTGACCTCATGATCCGCCCGTCTTGGCCTCCCAAAGTGCTGGGATTACAGGCTTGAGCTACCGCGCCCGGCCACAGTAGGGTCTTTTTTACCACAAGTAGTAAAGAGTACAGTTTTAGGTTTCATCTAAAAATAACCATTTAAAAAAATGAAAAAAATTATATCAAAGTATAATGAGAACTATTTAAACTGTATCATGACTCAACAAATGCTGTTTCTATTATAATCAGAAATGGTTTCCCTCCAATATTCACAATAGCATGCCTGGAGAAGGTTGTACCTCTTCAGGAAAAACAAACAAACAAGAAAACAAACAACTCTAGAATGTCACATCAGGATGAATCCAGTTGTAAGTAAATAAAAATCCAACTCAAAGTGGCTTAAAATAATATTTCTCCAGCTTTTGTGTGCATATGACTTATCTGGGGATCCTATTAAAATGGATTTTGATTCAATTGAACTAGGGTACAGTCTAAAATTCCTCATTTCCAATAAACTCATAGGTAATGCTAATGCTGCCAGTCCATGCACCACCATTTCAATGCAAGGGACTTAATAAGAAAATACATATATTAATACATCTGGAAACCCACAGATAACACTGTTCAATAACGTCACCAAGGGCTAACAGTTTTCCATCTGTCTCTGCTGTGTCCAAAATGAGACTGGCGCTGGGCACGGTGGCTCACGTCTGTAATCCCAGAACTTTGGGAGGCACAGGTGGGTGGATCACTTGAGGCCAGGCGTTTGAGACCAGCCTGGCCAACATGGTGACACCCCATCTTTACTAAAAATATATATACAAAAATTAGCCTGGTGTGGTGGAGCATGCCTGTGGTCCCAGCTACTCAGGAAGCTGAGGCAAGAGAAATGCTTGCACCTAGGAGGCGGAGGTTGCAGTGAGCCAAGATTGCGCCACTGCACTACAGTCTGGGCAACAGAGCAAGACTCTGACTCAAAAAAAAAAATGACACTGGGCTCACTATTTCATAAGGATTCTATCTTTTATTCAGCACTAACGTTGTAAAGGAAGAATTATTATTTCAAAATCAGAACGATGCACAATATAAATTATACTAGGTTATCTTCAGATGTAAGTTTATGCTTTTCAACCTGAATTCAATTGGTACCTAATCAAAGTCACTGCACAAATATGGTACAATACAAATCCAGTAAAATTAAAAAAAAAATGTTAAAAGGCATCAACACTGACTTTAGGAGTTGAAAAATAAGCAATATCAAACTGCAAAGCGGAAGAGCAGTAATTTAGTTTCCTAGATTATTTTTAACATACAGTTTATTTTTACAATTTCTTCAGTGAAACATTATTTTTATTTAAATATTTATAAATTAAAGCAGAAACAAGAAAACTATGTTCAAAAGAACAGTAAATATCCTTTCTGAAACAGCATTATTGCAAGGGACCTCTTAATGTTGGCTATATTCCTAAACGCAGCTGCACAATGTCCACTGTGTATGCCTTGGCCTACATACAATTTGAAACGGGCCAAAGGTTAAAATGTTTTTTTTTTTTTTTTTTTTTTTTTTTTGAGACTGAGTCTGGCTCTGTCGCCCAGGCTGGAGTGCAGTGGCCGGATCTCAGCTCACTGCAAGCTCCGCCTCCCGGGTTTACGCCATTCTCCTGCCTCAGCCTCCGGAGTAGCTGGGACCACAGGCGCCCGCCACCTCGCCCGGCTAGTTTTTTGTATTTTTTAGTAGAGACGGGGTTTCACCGTGTTAGCCAGGATGGTCTCGATCTCCTGACCTTGTGATCCGCCCGTCTCAGCCTCCCAAAGTGCTGGGATTACAGGCTTGAGCCACCGCGCCCGGCTGGTTAAAATGTTTAAGAAAAAAATTTCCGAAAAATTAGACATGTTGATAGATCTTAAATTTTACAGAAATAAGTGCTTATAACCATAAACCTTAAACCAAACCCTGTCAAGTTGATAATGGAGAAAACACTATGCAACTAAGGTATTTATAAAAAGTATTTTTTGGCCGGGTGTGATGGCTTATGCCTGTAATCCCAACACTTTGGAAGGCCAAGATGGGAGGATGGCTTGAGTCCAGGAGTTCAAGACCAGCCTGGGCAATATGGTGAGACTGCATCTTTAAAAAAAAACTTTTTCAAAAAAGTTAGCCAGGCATGGTGGCGTATGCCTGTAGTCCCTGGCTTAAGCCCAGGAGGTCAAGGCTGCAGCGAGCCATGTTAGTGCTACACTATGCCAGCCTGTGCAATAGAGTGAGACCCTCTCTCAAAAATTCCAAAACAAAACAACAAAAAAGTATGTATTTTTTTACATTAAATATTCACCGACATCATTATTTTTAGTGACTACACAGCATTTTATTGAATGGATGTAATAATTTATTTAATCAAACTCCTCGGATAAATATTTAGGCTTCTTATAAATTTTTACTGATACTACAAACAAAACCACAAAGATATATTCTTATTTATTTCCTTATAGTAAGTACAGAATAAGTCACAGGAAAGATTAATTTTTAGAGTCTCTAATAAGTTTTGTCAAATTGTTCCTCCAAAAGGCTGGTACTAATTTACATGTTCACTAGCAGTATCCATTTTCCCACATCATAATTTACACTAGGTATTACCCATTTTTCCACTCTTCAGTGTCTACCAAATGTCTCTTCCTCCCCTTTTCATTTGTTATAACTTTAGTTTAAGCTCTTATTACCTTACATCTAGATTATTGTTAGTCTTTTGTTTTTCATGTGTTTTCTCCTCCAACCTATTCTCTGGAACAGCAATTTTCAAACTTTTTGGCTTCACGACTCTACCTCTTAAAAAAATTACTGAAGATTCCAAAGAGCTTTTGTTTAGGGGGTTATGTCTATCAGTATTTACCAAGTTATAATTAAGAAATTAAAACAAAAGTTTTAATACACAAGCATGTATTCCATTAGCTATTTGAGCAATGATGACATCCTATGTTACAAAGCCTCTGAAAATCTTGTACACTAATGAAAGAGAACGACAAAAAGTAAACAGTGTCTTAGAATTCTTAGAATTATTAAAAGTATTATTACGAAAATACTTTTAACCTTTTCTCCTTGAAAAGGTCTCAGGGACCTCCAGGGGTCCTTTACCCACACTCTGAGAATTTCTGCACTAGACCATGCTCTTTGATGGCAGGATCCATGTCTTATTCACCTTTGTATTCCCAGTTCATAGAACTGAGTCCAAGACATCACAAATGCTCAAGAACCATTTGTTAAAATTTGTTTAATAACTAAATGCATTCCACTACCACCACCAAACATACCACCACCAAACATAGGTATCCTCCTAACATACTGCTCTGGCCACATTACTCTCTGTCGAAACTTCTAACGGTTCCTAACTAGCTACAAAATTTTTTTAAAATGTCTCTCTGGCTTCCAAGGACCTTAATCCAGTCCTTATTTTCCCTTTAACCTAATCTCACATCCTCAGTTTAAAAAAATTTTAAAAAACTCCCGCTCCAAGTAAGCTAATTTACTCACAGAAATCCTAAAAAACAAAAAAAAAGTATACTTTTTCTGCTTTCATGTTATTTGTTGATATCATTTGTAATACTTGGAACTGCTTCCCTAATCCTGTCTAAATCTCATCTATTTATCCCAAGTTCCATCTTTCCGTTAAGGTCAGCCCTAGCCACCCACCCTTCTCTGAAGTCTCAAAGCCCATACCTCGGTCCCAAGACCATAGAATCAACAACACCATAGAGCTTGTTACAAATCCAACTTCTTGAGCCCTGTGCCAGACCTAGTGAATCAGAAACTCTAAGATGGGGCCAAGCAATCTGTATTTTAACAAGTCCTACAGGTGATTCCTATGTATGCTCAAAGTTGACAACCATGATATTTGGGAATTATGATTGGTTGTAAAAAAACAAAATCCTTAATATAGTAATTTAAACGAATAGGTATTTCTTCCCACATAAGAAAAAAAGAAGCCTGGAAACGGATCGTTCAGGACTGACTTCCAATGATGTCAAAATCTTAGCAGGTTGGTTTATCACCTTATGGGCACAAGATGGTTGCTGCTCCTTTCAGGCATGAAGAAGGAAAAAGCAACAAAGGATCATGCCTAAAACCTCACTGCCCAACAGCCCCACAGCCCTCCAACAATAAACCTTCCCTTAAATGCTGCAGTAAGCTGTATTTTCTAAAGATGGCCACCTCAATATATTTATTCTATTTAATCGTTTCTTTTTACAACATGATAGATGCACCTCCAAATGACGGAAGGGGACATATTCTCTCCCTGTAAGTCTAGGAGGAGATTTTTTACAGTCTTGTCTAACAGAGTACAGCAGAGGTGATGCTAAATAACTCCGGAGGCAGGGTCATAAAAAAACCCAATGATAATATTAAAACCACATGTGAATGTTCCAGCTGGACCCCCAGCAGGCACAAGCATTAACTAAAAAATGGCATGAACAAGCTTTCATATGACTCCAGCCTCGGTCTTTGAGTCTTCTAACTGAAGCCTAAAACATCACAGAGCAGAAACAAGTCCTTATCTGAATTACTCACCCACACAAACCATGAGAGATAATAAATTATAATTGTTGCTTTAAGGTACTATATTTTATAACAAAATATTAAATAGCAATAGAGAACTAAAACATAGAAAAATTTCAAATTAACAACCTAACATTACACCTAGAGGAACCAAAAAAACAAGAGCAAACCAACTCCAAAGCTAGCAGAAGACAAGAAATAACCAAAATCAGAGCTGAACTGAATGAAATTTAGTTACGAAAAACCATACAAAAAATCACCAAAACCAAAAGTTGGTCCTTTGAAAAAAACGAGTAAGACTGATAGACCACTAGGTAGACTAATAAAGTAAAAGAGAGAAGATCCAGGGCCGGGCATGGTGGCTCACGCCTGTAATCCCAGAACTTTGGGAGGCCAAGACGGGCGGATCACCTCAGGTCAGGACTTCAAGACCAGCCTGAACAACATGAAGAAAACCTGTCTCTACTAAAAATACAAAATTAGCCGGGCATGATAGCGCATGCCTGTAATCCCAGCTACTCAGGAGGCTGAGGCAGTAGAATCGCTTGAACCCGGTGAGCTGAGATGGTGCCATTGCACTCCAGCCTGGGCAACAAGAGTGCAACTTTGAAAAAGAAGAAAGAAAAGAAAAGAAAAGAGAAGAGAAGAGAAGAGAAGAGAAGAGAAGAGAAGAGAAAAAAAGATTCAAATAAACACAATCACAACAGACAAAGAGGGACATTACCAGCAACCCCACAGAAATACACAAAACCCTCAGAGATTATTACAAATATCACTATGCACACAAACTAAAAAACCTAGAAGAAATGGATAATTTCCTGGAAATATAAAACAACCCAAAATTGAACCAGGAAGAAATTGAAACCCTAAACAGACAAATAACAAACTGTGAAATTGAATCAGTAATAAAAAGCCTACCAACTAGAAAAAAACCCTGGATCAGACTGATTCAAATCCAAAGCTCACCTGAGTGAGTATAAAAATGAGCTGATACCAATCCTACTGAAACTATTCCCAAAAATACAGAAGGGAGGACTCCCTCCTAACTCACTGTATGAGGCCCACATCATGCTGATACCAATACTTGGCAGAGACACAATGAAAAAAGAAAGCTTCAGGCCAATATCCCTGAAAACATAGATGCAAAAATCCTCAACAAAATACAAGCAAACCAAATCCAGCAGCAAATCAAAAAGATCATCTACCTAATCAATCAGGCTTTATTCCTGAGATGCAAGGTTGGCTCAACACATGCAAATCAATAAATGTGTTCATCACATAAACGAAACTAAAAACAAAAACCACATGATCAACTCAATAGATGCAGAAAAGACTTTCAATAAAATTCAACATTCTTTTGTGTTAAAAACCTTCAATAAACTAGGCACTGAAGAAACATACCTCAGAATAATAAGTCTCATCTATGACAAACCCACAGCTAACATCCTACCCAATAATCAAAAGCCTGAAGCATTCCCCTTGAGACCTGGAACAACACAAGGATGACCACACTTACCATTCCTATACCTGAAGTTCTAGCCAGAGCAATTAGACAAGATAAAGAAATAAATAGCATCCAAATAGGAAAAGAGGAAATCTCTCTTTGCAAATGATAGATTTTATACCTAGAAAGCCTTATCATGTCTGCCGAAATGTTCCTAGATCTGATAAATGACTTGAGCCAAGTTTCAGAATACAAAATCAATGTACAAAAATCAGTAGCATGTCTATACACCAACAAGAGTCAAGCTGAGAGCCAAATCAAGAATGCAATCCTATTCACAATAGCCACAAAAAAATAAAGTACCTAGGAACACAGCTAACCAGGAAGGTGAAAGAGCTCTACAACAAGAATTACAAAACACTGCTGAAAGAAATCAGAGATGACACAAACAAATGGAAAAACATTCCATGCTCATGGATTGAAAGAATCAATATTGTTAAAATGGCTATACTGCCCAAAGCAATTTACAGATTCAATGCTATTTCTATCGAACTACCAACATTTTTCACAGAATTAGAAAAAAAAAAAAAACCTATTCTAAAAATCATATAGAACCTGAAAAGCCAAAGCAATCCTAAGCAAAAATATTATAACACAGCCAGAAGCATCACACTACCCAACTTCAAAGTATATTAAAAGACTACAGTAATCAAAACAGCATGGTACTGGTACAAAGCAGACACACAGCACAATAGAACAGGTTAGAAAACCCAGAAATAAAGCCACATACCTACAACCATCTGACCTTTGATAAAGTTGATGAAAACAAGCAATCCCAGCAGCATTTACTGAATTCCCTATTAAATATATAGTGCTGGGATAACTGGCTAGCCATATGCAGAAGACTGAAATTGGATTCCTTCCTTTTACCATATACAGAAACCAACTGAAGATGGACTAAAGACTTAAATAGAAAATGTAAAACTACAAAAACCCTAGAAGAAAACTCAGGAAACCCTATTCTGGACATACGCGATGGCAAAGATTTCATGACAAAGGTTCCAAAAGCAATTGAAAAAAAAAAAATGACAAATAGGATCTAGTTAAACAAAAGAGATCTGTTACAACAAAAGAAACTATAAACAGAATAAACAGATAACCTAAAGAAAGGGAGAAAATATTTGCAAACTATGTATCTAACAGAGGTCTAATATCCAGAATCTATAAAGAATTTGAAGAAATTAACAAGTAAAAACAAACAGATCCATTAAAAATGGGCAAAGGACACGAACAAACACTTCTCAAAAGAAGATAAACACACAGCCAAAAAGCATATGAAAAAAATACAAAAATTAGCTGGGTGTGGTGGCGTGCTTCTGTAATCCCACCTACTTGGGAGCCTGAGGCAGGAGAATCACTTGAACCTGGGAGGCGGAGATTGCAGTGAGCTGAGATCGCACCACTGCACTCCAGCCTGGCAACAGAGCAAGACTCCATTTCAAAAAAAAAAAAAAACAAGTCAACATCCTTAATCATTAGATAAATGTATACTAAAACCATAATGAGATACCATCTCATACCAGTCAGAATAGCTATTATTAAACACTCAAAAAATAATAGATGCTGGCGAGGCTGCAGAGAAAAGGGAACACTTATACACTGTTGGTAGGAATGTTAATACATTTAGCCATTGTGGGAAGTAGTTTGGCAATTTTTCAAAGAACTTAGAGTTCTATCATGCAACCTAGCAATCCTATTACTAGGTATACAACCAAAGGAATATAAAGTTCTACCATAAAGACACAAGCATGCATATGTCCATCACAGCACTATTCACAATAGCAAAGACATGGAATCAACCTAAATGCCCACTAATGGTGGACAAGATAAAGAAAATGTGGTACATATATACCATGAAATACTATGCAGCCACTAAAAAAGAATAAATCATGTCCTTTGCAACAACGTGGATGGAGCTGGAGGCCATTGTCCTAGGCTAATTAATTCAGGAACAGAAAACCAAATACTGCATGTCCTCACTTGTAAATAGAAGCTTAACACTGAGTCCTCATGAATACAAAAAAGGAAACAATAGGTATGGGGGCCTATTTGAGGGTGGCTGGTGGGAGGAGGGTATGAACTGAAAAACTACCTACTGGATACTATGCTTATTACCTGGGTAATGAAATAATCTGAACACCAACCCCCCACAACATGCAATTTACCCACATAACAAACCTGCACATGTACCCCCTGACCTAAAATAAAAGTTGGAAAGAAAAAAAAACGAAGAGCTAAACAGGTATCACTGTCCAGAACTCGGTCACATGGCTATCCTCAGTTGTAGAAGTTAGGAAATCGGGAAACACGACTGTCATGAACCAAGGCTGGGCACACAGCTACCAAAGCACAATTAGGATTCTATTAACAAGGTGAAGATGGAAATAAGTTTTGGGTAGGCAACTAACAGTATCTGCCACAAACACCTAATTAGTACTTACTATCTACTACCTTATAATGTTGATCTTTTTAAAAATATGTTTTATATCCATAATAGAAAGAAGAGTCTTGAAAGCAGACTATTTCATTTTTTTAAATGCCTTAAATGGTGGTTACACTAATAATGTTAGTTATTTAACTTCTGAAGGGAAATATTTAGGTTACACTTTCGAAAGAAGTTCTAGGTCCTAGAAGTGGTGAGATTCTGAAACAAATGCACAGAAAAGGTTTTTATCATTTTGAGAGAGAGTATTTTTCAGAATAACTTCTCAGGGAAAATGCTGTCACAAATAAACAATCAAATAAGCTTTGCAGATTCCTGACCGTATACAGGCAAACCAACTAAACCCAGAGTTGAAGTTTTCTCAGGCCAGGCACAATGGCTCACACCTGTAATCCCAACACTTTGGGAGGCTAAGGCGGGCAGATCATTTGAGGTCAGGAGTTTGAAAACAGCCTGGCCAACATGATGAAACCCCATCTCTCCTAAAAATACAAAAATTAGCTGGGCATGGTGGTGGGTGCCTGTAATCCCAGCTACTCGGGAGGCTTAGGCAGGAGAATCGCTTGAACCCAGGAGGTGGAAGTTGCAGTAAGCCAAGATTGCACCATTGCACTCCAGCCTGGGCAACAGAGCAAGACTCCGTCTTCCAAAAAAAATAAAAAGAAGAAGAAGCAGCTTTCTCAAAGATGCCTGTAAATTTCTCAAAGTTGGCCATTATAGGCATTTGCCCAGCCCTTTATACAGCAATAAATATTGGTATAAGCTAACTAATAATTGCAGGGTCCTCTGTAAACATAAAGTACTAAATATTTATTTTAAAATAACTACATTGATTCATCACTAAATTTAGTGGACAGAGTACATCACTGTAACTCCTAAAAATGACCCTAGCCCCCAACTACTAACCACTCATGAGTTTTACTGCGTCACCATTTCTACATCTTTAAATAATAAGAATAATATAAAAGCCAGATGTCATTACAATCTAATTTTAAAACAAATCTTAACACTAGTTTAAAAATATTCCAAAACTTTTATTTTAGCTAAACAAATTGAGTTAAGTGCATTATCTGAACTTAGAAAATTCTGATTGACTGTTCAAATAACTAGGGATAAAAACAGTCACTAAATCAGATTTAGCTGGTTATGGAACTATCAACTAATAGTCACATAGTGCTTCAGAATTTGCAAAGTCCTTTCAGAAATATAGATAAATACATATCCCTATAAAATTATTACATATGAAAGTACTTATAAATTATAAAAACCTCTATAAAGTTTAGTAATCAGAAACATATTACTATTCATCTATTAACATTATTAGTAATAATAATATTAAGCCTTATGAGGTAGCAACTTTTAGCCACTTTCTACAGATAAGGATACTGAGGCTCAGAAATGAGAACCGATTGGTCCAGGATTGCACAGCTAGTTGTAACACATCTGGTACTTAAACTCCTATCTTCTTTCATTTTTCATTTCATTTTATTTATGTAAATGTAAGGGATACAGTGTAATTTTGTTACATGAATATATTGCATAGTGATGAAGTCAGGACTTTCCGTGTATTCATCACTGGAATAACATACATTGTACCAATTAAGCAATTTCTCATCATCCAACCCCCTCCCACCCTTCCCAGTCTTCACTGTCTATCATTCCACACTCTACATCCACGAGTATACATTATTTCACTCCCACTTATATGTGGTATTTGTCTTTTTGTGTCTGGCTTATTTCCAATAAGATAATGGCCTCCAGTTTGATCCATGTTGCTGCAAAAGACATTATGTCAGTCTTTTTATGGCTGAATAGTATTCCATTATGTATATATACTACATTTTCTTCATCTAATCATCCACTCTGGTTGATTCCATATCTTTGCAATTGTGAACTGTATTGTGATTCTGGGTACCTTCCACTGCATCATGCCATCTCAATGAAATGTTTAATCTTCAGAGTGTGAATCCCAAAGATTGGAAGAGAAAAGCATAAGGAGAGGTCTATTGTTCGACAGTAAACTGCCATTTCCAAGTGACAGAGGAGGCAGTTTAGGGATAGAAAGGGAGGGTCTTGGGAGTAGAAAAATACCCACAGGACTGTACCTACACTGTCCCTGTAGCAAACGAGAAGAAATATGGTTAAGAACTTCCTCTTATGCCAGGATGTTGCTCAGAAGGGACCATCCCAACTTAGGCACAGGCGCAATAAGTCAACTAAATGTCCTTAACTTGGCCCAACTCATTATAATGACATTAGCATTGTGGTTTTAGCACCCCTGTGGCTTTCGCTTAGGCACTCATGGGTAATAACCAAGATGGAGTCACTCTGGCCAACTCCAGGCATGCACAGATGCAACATCCTTAAGAGGGAACTTTAGCCTTCCCATCTGGGGCAAAACCCACAGAAGACTTCCTTGCTCTCGCCACATAAAAGACCCAGAACTTAGCCCCATTTCTGGCAACCTGCTTTCAGGTCCCCTCTCTTTGCTGAGAGCTTTCCTTTTGCTTAATAAATTCTACTCTATTCACTCTCCAGCGTCTGCAAGCCTTATTCTTCTTGGTCATGGGACAAAAACTTGGACCTAGCTGAACTAGGGACTAAGCAGACTCCAACACAAGGTTAGCAGGCAGGCCAATCCCATGTTATTGGGCAACCAATAACTACAGATCATAGCAACCAATAACTAAAGATCATACAGAACAAAAAGGTAAATTCATTACAATATGGTGTCAGAAATAAAACTAACTTTAGTGGCTGTAAGCTAGGGGCACTAAGAAACTTCATATTATAACAATTTCAACATTTCTTTAAAATACTGCACTTTGGTACTTATAACGATAGGCACTGCTTTATTCCACTTTAGTTTAGAATTGTCTCACCCTCAAATATATATATATTTATATATAAATATATTTATATATGTGGCAATATTTATATAATATTAAATATATAAATATATATTTGTGTATATAAATATATATTTATATGTATACACATACACATATATACACACACACACATAACTGAAAGATCCTTTGAGTCATGAGTCTATAATACCTACTTTAAGTTTTAAGCTCCTAAGAACTTTTAATTAAATTCATGAACAGTGAATTTTATGAGACATATTTGGCAATGTCATGAAACTAAAATGTCTTCTGTCCAGTTACAGCATGTATTGTGTCTTCATAAAACCTCAAAGCAGAATCTTAGGAGACAGTCTTACTTCATGTGTTCCCCAAGAGAGGTCTAAAGTGCAAGTATTTTGAAATTATTTTCCTAAGACAACATCTTTACTACAAGACGTAAGCTACAAGTTTGCCAATTCTGAGAATATCGTTCAGAAAACCTACAAGTCTTCAGTATATTCACTGGCACATAGAAGGCATTAATTATACTCTTAACATTACATGTGTGATTTACATGTTTGTGAAAAAGCAATCAAAGCTTCAAGTATTCAAATATTTCTCTTACTTGAAATACTTATACCACTAATATAGAAGCAACACTGTGGTTACATTTACAAGCAGCAATCAAAGCATAAAGCAAAATTAGAGACTTTCCATTGAAAAAGGCTTAGAGGAAACAATAAGTATTGAAAAGTTTTTAGTATGATAAGCAGCAAGGGAATAGAATAATTTTGACTACTGCATTAGGAGCAGTGTTCCATTAGGAATAAGAACACATGCATTGGAATCAGACACATCCGGATTCAAACGCAAGCCCTTCCACTTACTAGCCACGTGACTCTGGTAAAGTTATTTAACCTTTATAAGCCTCAATTTCTTCAACTATAAAAAAGCAATAATATAATACACCTCACAAAGTTATGTAAAATATTAAATGGAAAATGTTTGAAATGTACTGACTACAGAACCTGAAACAAAAAAAGTAGTACTCAATAAGGTGTAGCTATTTCTTATTAACAGCAAGCATTTCAAATCTGTAGAAATTTTTTCAATGTCAATGACTACTTATTTTTTCCAGTAAAACAATTAACACAAACTCTGAGACAATAAATAAGGACCCTAATCTTAAAAGGGACTTCAAAGCCCAAATGTTTATAATAAAATTTTAATTTTAAAAGGATCTTAGGAACAAACCATTAATGGTAATACAATAAGAACCACTGCTCTCTGTCTAGCCATACATATTTTTCTCTCTATGACCATCAAAATAGCCTTAAGGTTAAAAAAGCTGTAATCTAATGCAAATGTTTCACTTTTAAGAAGATATTTCCCAGCAGAGACTGAGTCAACATTAAAAGAATCTAGGACGGGCACAGTGGCTCACGCCTGTAATCCCAGCACTTTGGGAGGCTGAGGCAGTCGGATCACGAGGTCAGGAGATGGAGGCCATACTAGCTAACACGGTGAAACCCCGTCTCTACTAAAAATACCAAAAAAAAAAAAAATTAGCTGGGCATGGTGGCGGGCATCTGTAGTCCCAGCTACTCGGGAGGCTGAGGCAGAATGGCGTGAACCCGGGAGGCGGGGGTTGCAGTGAGCGGAGATCGTGCCACTGCACTCCGCCCTGGGCGACAGAACAAGACTCCGTCTCAAATAAAAAAAATAAAAAATAAAAAAAAAATCTAAATAGGCTGGGCGCAGTGGCTCACGCCTGTAAATCCCAGTACTTTGGGAGGCCGAGGCGGGCGGATCACAAGGTCAGGAGTTCCAGACCAGCCTGGCCAATATGGTGAAACCCCATCTCTACTAAAAATACAAAAATTAGTCGGGCGTGGTGGCGGACGCCTGTAGTCCCAGCTACTGGGGAAGCTGAGGCAGAAGAATCACTTGAACCCGGGGGGTGGAGGTTGCAGTGAGCCGAGATTGTGCCACTGCACTCCAGCCTGGGCGACAGAGCGAGACTCCATCTCAAAAAAAAAAAAAGAAAAAGATCTAAATAAATAGAGATGTAAAATCAACAAGATTATTTCTCTTTCAATATCAAGGATAAACAGAAATCAAAAAAGGGGTAGGGAACAAGCTGTTCAAGTGAAAAATACATAATTTTTAATATCCTCTAGTTTACATTATGTTACTTGTATTGGAAGACAATAAAACTTTTAAACCACAGCTGTTACGTTTTTACATAGATTCCATAGCAGGTAGCTACACCAATTTACACTCCCACCAAAAGTGAATAAAGGGCTGGGCGCGGTGATCCCAGCCTAGGCGGAAACTTTTAGAGGTAATGGATGTGTTTATGGCATTGACCGTAGTAATGGTTTCACAGTGTACATTCTCCAAGTTGTATACATTAAATATACACAGTTTTGTATATTTCAAACAAAAAGTCAGAAAACAACTTTAATTTTCCTAGGTTAGAATGTTTTCCCTTTATTGAATGTAAGAATTCAAGAGGCACTTAATTAACTTTGTAAGATTAAAAATATTTCCCAAACATTTAAGAATCTATGGAAAACAGTATGGAGGTTCCTCAAAACACTGAAGATAGAACTACCATATGATCCAGCAGTCTTACTTCTGGCCAATACCCCCGTTTCCTCCTCCTCCCAGCCCCTGGCAATCACCATTCTACTCTTTGCTCTATGAGTTTGACTATTTTAGATTCCATATACTAGTAAAAGTGGGATCACATATTCGTTGTTCTTCTCTGTCTGGCTTATCTCATTTAGCATAATGTCCTCCAGGTTCATCCATGTTGTCACAGATAGTAGTATTTCCTTCTCTTTTTTTTAAAGCTAAATAGTATACCATTGTATGTATATATGACATTTCCTTTTTCCATTCATCCATGGATGACATTTGCATTGCTTCCATGGCTTAGCTATTGGGAATAATCCTACAATGAACATAGGAATTCAGATATTTATTTGAGATCCTGATTTTAATTCCTTTGGATATATGTTCTTATGTATCCTCCTTAGCTGCCTGTATTGAATAGTGTCATATATTGAGGATTGAAAAATATCCAGTTTTCCCAACACCATTTATTGAAGAGGCTGTCTTTTCCCCATTGTGTATTCTTGACACCTGTGTGTCCATTTCTGCACAGAAGAGAAATGACAACATGGGAGGAGCACGTTGGAGCCAGAAGGAAGAGAACTTTAAATATTATATCATATCCTAAACTGAGACTTAATCATTCAACAAATATTAATTAGAGCATATATTATGTGCCACACTGTCCTAGCTGTAAAGGATACAACTGTGGACAAAACAAATAGTTTCTCTGCCCTCATAGTACTATTACCGATACAGAAAAGAGAGAAGCAGACCCATTAAGATACTACAATAACAACCCAGGACAGAAGTGGCAAGTGATATTATTCAATTATCCAAATGACTCCTTAAGTAATCTTAGATAAATCACCTCATTCTCTGCATCCCTATACTAATTAGAAAACAAGACTGCCACTCAGCTACAACCTTAAGATCTTCGATTAGAAAATTCTACAACAAATCAAGGCACTGTGTAACCCATATAAAGAATACTACAGACTAAGAGCTACAGCTGGCCTTCATTTCCAACCTTTTCTTAGCAATACAACTTTAGAATTATGCATTTGCTTTATGAATTTAACCACTACCCATCAGTCTCCAAAACACCACTCACTTTCTAAATAAGAATGGAACCCTGGCCAGGCACGGTGGCTCATGCCTATAATCCTAGCATTTTGGGAGGCCACAGTGGGCAGACTGCTTGAGCCCAGGAGTTCGAGACTAGCCTGGGCAACATAGCAAGACCCTATCTCTACTAAAAATCCAAAAAATTAGCTAGGCATGGTGGTACATGCCTGTAGTCCCAGCTATTTGGGAGGTTGAGGCAGAAGGATCACTAGAACTTGGCATAGCTGCAGTAAGCTATGACCATGCCATTGCACTCCTGCCTGGGCAATAGAGATTTTGTCTCAAAACATAAAAATAAAATAAGAATGGGACATTTAAGGGCCAAAGCTAGACATGATAAAGGGTTTACCAAGAGACTATGAAAGTCTCTGCTACCTCCCTTTAATTCCCTCTGTGTAATCTATAATTCCAAACAAAGGACAGAGAAGTACCAAGCTACTTACATATTTGTAAGAAATAGAAAAGGAACAGTAGACAAGACACTTATTTTATTCTCCATTATATCACAGACAGCAATTTGTCTCTACAATTACCTTATTTGCAGAAGCCTTAAGGGCAAAGACTTTACTCATCTTTATTATCCCATTGTTCCTAGCATGGAGTTTTGGACACAAGTGCTGAAGATGGAATTAAAAAGGAAAGACAAAAAGAGTCTGAGATCCAAAAAATAAGTGTAAGTTAACCAGATAAAGGAGGGTTCAGGCAGGAACAGCATCCATCAATAAGACAGAGGGGGATACAATAGTGAATAAGACATGATTTTTCCTTCTGAGGCCCTTGCAGCCTTTTAAAAAAATATTTTAGGAGGAGAGAGATAAAACACACCAGGCATCGGGAATGAGGTAACTAGTAAAATTAATAATTAAAGGCTACTTTTTACTGAATGTGCCAAACATTGTGAAGAACATTACAGACATTATCTCATTTAATACTCACAGCCCTATGAGTCAGATATTATTAACCTCATTTTTCAAACATGGAAACTAAAGGTTAGAGCTGGGATAAATACTCATTCAAGGTCACAAAATTAGTAAATAGTGGAGCTAAGATTCAAACCAACGTCTAACTCCAAAACCAGTACTTTTAACCTCCAGGAACCAAGATGATAGCAATGAAGGTGATAGAAAGTAATCAGGTACTGAATGTATTTTGAAAGTGGAGTCAAGAGGATGTGCTGAAAGATTAAGAGCAAGGTTTAAATTGAAGAGGTATTAGATAATATCTATGGGACTAGATGACTAAATGGAAGAGAACCAGTGCATAAAAATCAAGTCCCCTTCTCCAAATACTGCCGGTGCCGTTTCTTTATGAGTACCCAGAGCCAACTTCTACTCATAAAACCCGCCCTACTCTTTATTTATTTATTTATTTATTTATTTATTTATTTATTTTATTGACTGAATTATTTTTTTGAGACAGGGTCTTGCCCTGTCACCCAGGCTGGAATGCAGTGGCATGTTCATAGCTCATTGCAGTCCTGAACTCCTGGGCTCAAGCCATCCTCCTGCCCCAGCCTCCCAAGTAGCTGTGACTACAGGTGTGCACCACCATATCCAGCTAATTGTTTTGTGTGTGTGTGTGTATGTGGGGGGTGTGTGTGTGTGTGTGTGTGTGTGTGTGAAGATGAAGTCTTGCTATGTTGCACAGGATGGTCTCTAGCTCCTGGCCAAGTGACCCTCCCGCCTTAGCTTCCCAAATGCTGGGATTTCAGGTGTGACCCACCACACCTGACCTCCTTTTCTTTTTTAACTTTCTATTTGGAAACAATTTTAGATTTACCACAAAGCTGTGGAACAGGTACAGAGTTCTCAAATGCCCTTCTCCCAGCTTCTCCTAATATCACCATCTTACATACTATAGTACAATTATCAAAACCAACGTATTAAGATTGATGCAATACTATTTACTACAATACATCTTGCCAGTTTTGAGCAATTACAAATTAAGTTGCCACAGATACCCTTGTATGTATCTATTAGTGCCCCTGCATGTCAAGGTTCCCCATGATTACCTTCTGGCTGAATGATTTACTAGAAGGACTCACAGGACTCAGAAAAGCTGTTATATTGACAGTTATGGCTTACTACAGCAAAAGGATACAGATCAAAATGAGCAAACAGAAAAGGTACATGAGCAAAGTCCAGGAGAAACCAGGTGCAAGATTCCAGGTGTCCTCTCCCAGTGGAGTTGCATGCATGTGCTTAATTGCTCTAGCAACAATGTGTGACAACACATGCAAAGTAATGTCAACCAGGAAAGTTCACTGAAGCCTATTTAATGTCCAGCATTTTTATTGAGGGTCAGTCACTAGGCATGCAATGCCTGCATGTGAATGACCTCAGCTCTTTAGATTGTAGTCCCCAGATCCCCAGAGAAAAATAGGCTTCACCATAAATCATACTGTTTGCATAAACTATCTGATCAAACCAGTACCTGTGGCTCAAGTCCTCAGGCATATAACTCTCTTACTAGCCAGAATATTCCCAGAGCCCAGTGCTCATCTCCTAGGAGCCAATCAAGGGCAGTAAAAGAGGCCTTTTTTGGGAATGGCTGGATGTGAGTAACCCATGCCAGCTGAATTAACCCTTGCCTGCATAACCTATGAATCCATTTCTGGGCTACCTCATTCATTGTAACAGTGGCACAATATAATACTGTATGGCTATATCAACATTAATGTAGCCAATCACCTACTTATTAACTTTTAAGTTGTTTCTAGCTTTTTGCTAGAAACAATAAAAACAAAGTTTCAGAAGTCATAAAGAGCTATACCAAAGAAAGATACACTTTTTCTAGAATTATTTTCACTAAATGATAAAGGCTTAATTCTAGACTGTGAGTTTCAGGGACCTGAATGAACACAGGATAGCTTTAAGAACAATCTGATTTCAAATGTGTGTGAGCCAACAGTAGGCATTTATGGAAAAGAAAAACACTATAAAGGACTTTTCTTACCTCAGAAGTCCTATGGTGCTTGTTTTCAGTAACAAATATGAAAGTAGTAAGAGTAAACCAAAAATTACATGATTTCTAGAAGTCATACAACAATGCTACACACAGCAAAATAGGACTGCAGAGCTTTAATGGCATATCTATGTCTATATCTAGAGTCTAGGACTCCTACTTTAAAATCAGAGTAATTTCATCAGGCTTTCACATAGTGACAGTTCTGAATATATATGTTTAAGATAAAAATAAATGTCAAATTTGGGTACATACATTCTTTTTCCTCTTATCTCGCAGTTATAAAGACAATATTCCCAATTTATAATTAATAAAACCTTAATTATTTTAAATGAAGTGGCCAGGTTTCTTATTTTTCTATTTTCAATATTTATTAGTATCTAAGACAAGGTATAATCCTACAAAAATTAAACCCACTTGGCATAATGGGACAGCTCATAGTGTAAAATAAATAAATAAATAAATAAAATCCTGGCCCACATGAAGTTCACCACTAAAAAGAGAAAAAAAAAATTATGCTTGTGTCAAATAATAATAAAAAGTTTAATCTTGTTATGTGTCCATTTTAAAACAAGAACAAATTCTTTCCATTTGTTAATGATTTAAAACTGTCTTTAAAATAGCAAAATTAAAAATTTACATATTTTGATACATTTTTCTAAGCAGCTTTAAACAAAAATAATCATTAAAATTCCAAAAACCTTGATAAGCAATAAATTAGAGCAATGGATATTCTCAAAAGGTGTGTAATCAAGAACACAGATGGCAACAGAAAAACTGATTATAAGCACATCTTAGTAAAATAATTTGGATATTAACAACTTTCAATGGAAATAAGGCATTTCCCTCTTAGAATATTTAATAATATATCCAAATTTATCTCCATATACCTCTTTTGTAAATTGTGTTAACTGGTACTCGTCCCCTTATACCAGAAAACATTTGTACAATATCAAGAAATGAAGGAAGTAGAAGATTAAGAGGAGACAAAAAAGTTCAATATTATTCATATAACAACTGAAATTGATTTGTTGAATTCTCTGAAAAAGTAAAAATGTAGATCTTGGAAGTACAAGTAAAAAAGCATTTCCAAAGAATTTTCAAAAGGACAAAGTCCTGTTATCTAAGCAATATATTTTCATTCTCTTTAATTCCAACAACTTATACAACTCTGGAATTGAAAATAAATAAAAAGAATATAACTAACATGGCATACTACAAAGGTCAATTTAAAAACAAAAACATAACAAGAATTCCAGCAGTAAGCATAAAACAATTCAAATTATGTTTTAAAAGATAAAGAAAAATATTCCAATGAATGTAAATATGACATACATATGGTAAGACTATTTTCATAAACCTTAATTGTACTTTCATTAGCTGTTACCTCCTAAATATTAGTTATCCACAGTGCTAGGTCCTGGAAATCAGAGAAACAGAAGATATAATCCTGTCATTAAGTTTACAGTCCACCATAATTCTGTATGTCTCAGAAAAAAAGAAAATTCTGCTGTGGAAAACCAAACTGGCATCTAAAAGATCTCTCATTCTACCCACTGCTTGTCCTTTCCTATGCTGAGTGTCCTGGAGCAAGTCAGGTCACTTTTCGGCCTCACTGTCATCTGTAAAATGAAGGGGCCAAACTAAATTTTAAGGTCCTTTCTGGCAAAAACATCCTATTATTTTAATCTGATACATAATTTACAATATGTATAATAACTATTCTATAAGTGGTAATTAGAAGTCAATGATAAACAGTCAACATATATAGCCATAACCACAATTTAGTAGTTTATAAAGCAATATTTAAATTTTTTTCAGTTATTTTTATCAAGTATCTCTAAACAGCTTCAGAGCCTACTGTTTTTTCAATACTAGTGTGAACACGCTTTAAAAAGACAAAGGTTCTGCATCTTCCATCCCAATGGCAGAGTATCACTTACACCACCTCCATAAACTTCAGGAAAAAAGATTCTACCAGACTTCTACAACTGCTTCTCAAAACTACAGTCTGAACATATTCAAAAGTCTATAAAATTCTCTGTGAAAATTTTTTAATTTTATGTTTTCATTTCAGTGATACCCTCAAAATATTAGTAAAGCCATCTTATAATTGAAAACCTCTGAAATATATTAATGTATCTGTTTTCAATCAAGTGATACCAATTAATTCCTCTTTAATTCTCAGGGACTAATGTAGAAAAGAGCAACAGCATACTTAAAACTTAAATGCATTCATGCCCACATGAGGGCCAAACAATGTCACCCTTCCCAAACAGATGAAGGTTTTCTAGTACTAGTTCAAACAGAGAAAGAGGGGGAAAAGCTGAATCATCACTATATATATATATATTTAAAGCAGTCTGTGAGATAAGCTTATATATATAGCAAGCAATAATTTAATTTAGCAAATTATCAAAAATAACATATTAAATTGACATAATTTGAACAGTACTATGGTGCCTATAGATGCAATCCATCTTTATGGTTTTATAAGCATGACTTAACGTTAAGAATTATTAGCTAGTCTTATAATTCTGTACATTTCTGTGATACTGCAATAAAAATGAAGTCAGCAGTGGGGTTTTGTGAGAATATTATTTGCATTTAAAAGGGGTCAGTGCCTGAACCTAGTTTGAGAAAACACTGCTCTTATAAGCAGACTGCTCTCTTACCCTTCTTCCTAATTCCTTAAGTTACTGGGTTTGTGGTGGTACCAGCCCTGGGTCCTGAGCCTACAGAGAAGAGGGAATGGTTCAGATCAGGGTTTTTTGAGCCATTCTAATAGATGTGTAGTGGTACGGCATTGGGATTTTAATTTGCATGTCCCTAATGACAGGATTTTGACTATCTTTTCATGTGTTTATCAGCAGATAACTGCCATCTATATATCTAGAATGCATGGCTTACCACCCAGTGCTCAGAGGCCATCAGACATTCACCTGTCATAGTTCTACTAGACTGAGATAAAAATCTTTTCTCCTACTGCCTGGCTCTCTGATACTATCTAAATCTCTAAAGCCTTTTCCAAATATAAGAATCTGAAGAATTATTTTTCTTCCTATAAGATGCCAATGTAATTTGAGTACAGCTCCAATATAAGACATTCTGCCACTGAAAATTATATTTTATTACTGTTAAAATAAAAGATAATATAACAATAGGGTTAAAAGCAAATATTAAAATTTAAGTTCAGTACCAATAGAGACAAGATTAAGTAAAGACCAAGATGAGAAGCAATATCTACAATTCATACATTCAAAAATATTTGTTGAGTGTCTACTATATGTTAGGCACTATTGCTGGTACTGAGAATAAGGCAGGCCAGGTGCAGTGGCTCATGCCTGTAATCCCAGAACTTTGGGAGGCCAAGATGGGAGAATTGCTTGAGCACAGGAGTTTGAGACCAGACTGGGCAACATAGTGAGATCATGTCTCTACAAAACATAAAAAATTAGCCAGGTGTGGTGGTGTTGCATGCCTGTAGTCCCAGCTACTTGGGAGAATGAGGTGGGAGGATCACTTGAGCCTGGGAGATTGAGGCTACAGTGAGCCATGATTGTGCCTGCACTCCAGCCTGGGTGACAGAGTGAGACCCTGTCTCAAAACATAAATAAATAGAGAGAGAGAATGAGGCAGTAGAAGGAACACACAAATATTAGATACATAACATGCTAAGGGGTGAAAACTGTGATGGAGAAGAAACAAAGCATAGTAAGAGGACAGCGGGGGTATGGTTAATACTCATATGGTTTGGGAGGTCCTCACTGATAAGATGACAGGATAGAATAAGCCATGTGGATATTTAGAGGAGGAAGGTTCCAGGCTGAGGAACAGTAAATACTCCTCGAACAGGAGTCTCTGTTGGCATGTAAAAGGAACTACAAAAAGGCTCGGGTTTACTAATTTGTAAAGCGAATGAACCAGACAATAATATATTGCAATATATATTATAATATATTGCAATTACTTTTGCATCAACCTAATTAAACCACTATTCAAGTATAGTATAAATGTGTAAAAGTTCATGATTTCCTTTTATTTTTTTTTTAATTAAATCTTGGACCTGTGTGAGAGATTTTCCATTTAAATGCATCAATTTAGCTAGGAAAATTCCAACATTTTCTAAAGGAAATATTTTTCAAAATCCTTTTAAAACCAATCTTACAATCTTACTTATCACAAAAAACAGATATCACAGTTATATAAATACATAGTAGAAACTGCATTTATCTCTAAATAGATAAACAAAGCCAGAAGCAGAGAAATGAGATATTTAGTACCTATTTTTTCAGAAGGTTCTATTAAAAACAAAGAAAAGCAGTGCCTCTTTCTCACTTGGGAAAATAAATCACCTTAGGAAAAACTGAAAAGCATTAGCCTACAATTACTACTTAAAATCAAACAAACACAACTTTTAAAAAGTGAATTTTATTTTGCATGGGATTAAGTCAAGCAACAGTATGAATTCACAATAAAATAAGAATATATAGTCATCCTCCTGTATCCATGGGGGATTGGTTCCAGGACTACTCTGCAGATACCATAATTCATGGATGCTCAAGTCCCTCAGATAAAATGGTGCAGTGTTTGCATATAACCTATGTACATTCTCCTATATACTTTAAATCAACTTTACATTACTTATAATACCCAATACAACGTACATGCTATGTAGATCCCTGCTAAACTGTAGGGAATCATGACAAGAAAAAAGTCTGTACATGTTCAGTACAAAGACAATAATCCTTTTTTTTTTTTTCAAATATATATATATTTTTAGAGAGAGGGTCTCGTTTCCCAGGCTGGAGTGCAGTGGCATGAACATGGCTCAATGCAACCTCAACCTCCTGGGCCCAAGTGATCCTCCCACGTCAGCCTCTTGAGTAGCTAAGACTGCAGGGGCACACTACCACATCCATTGTTTTTTCTTTTTTTTTTTTTTTTTTTTGAGACGGAGTCTCGCTCTGTCACCCAGGCTGGAGTGCAGTGGCCGGATCTCAGCTCACTGCAAGCTCCGCCTCCCAGGTTCACACCATTCTCCTGCCTCAGCCTCCCGAGTAGCTGGGACTGCAGGCGCCCGCCACCTCACCCGGCTAGTTTTTTGTATTTTTTAGTAGAGACGGGGTTTTACGGGGTTAGCCAGGATGGTCTTGATCTCCTGACCTTGTGATCCGCCCGTCTCGGCCTCCCAAAGTGCTGGGATTACAGGCTTGAGCCACCGCGCCCGGCCTGTTTTTTCAAATATCTTCTATCCTTAGTTGGTTGAATCCATGGATGCAGAACCCACAGATACAGAGGGCCGACTATATAGGACATAAATTTCTATTCAATCAAGTATCTTTATACAAGATTTCAAAGTTCCCTTATTCTCCTTGACCAGGAAAAATATAAATTTGAATTTATCATTTTAACCGACTACACAATAAGATGTAAAAGATGAACATCACCCAAGATAAACTTAACAGCACTTGACTTTAATTCAAAATACAAACTAAAAAGCCATTAAAGTATGTAGAACTTTTTGAATGCCGTATTTTCTCCCTTGACTTCTTCCTTGGTTTTATAAATCTCAAAGGCTGTGTGGTAGTTTATATTACTTATACATATTCTTTATGTTGCAAAGATCCAAGATTTTAATTTTCCAAAAACAAATCTAAAAATTATAAAATCATAACCAAATTTTATCTCAGTTTAAGGAACTATCTTTTCTTGAGATGAAGCATGACTAAAATTGAGGAGCCTGAATGTTGATGAGGCTGTGGAACAACTGAAACTCTCTGACACACTGCAGATGGGAGTGTGACTTAGTACACACTTATGTCTTGCAAGTTACACATCACAAGCCCTTGCAATATCCTGTCATCTTCAGATTTCTGATCACAATGCCCACTACAAAAAGCCATGCCACAAGTAATCTTTCAAGGTTTTCTTACTGGCACTTTTCACTACTATCATTCCAACATCCCTTAAAGGTTGATCTCTACCATTTGAGGCAAACCAAATCCTATTGTACACAAAACAGCACTGAACACAATAACACAGTATCTAAACCTAAAATACTTACAACAAAACTAACAACAACTGCAGGATTTTTTTTAATTACATAGAAATGGACCTAGGCAATTTCATGAAGTTTTACTATAATATGAGAAATGTGATATAAAGCATATACAAAGAGTAAACAATGAGAAGGAAGAAAAGGAAGGACTACAGGAACTTTTAAAAACATCATTTAAATCTACTCCAGGCTCAAATTATTAAAAGGATAAAATAATCTCAGCAGATGAGCTAATTTAAGATGATGGTAATGTTTGCTATAGAAATTAGACTGTACTACCTTTAAAAAGTCATCTGTTGTACATTTTCCTCTAATTTTATTATTTGATACTATAAGTCGGTGAATGTAATATAAAAGAAAGAAAAGAAAGGAAAAGATATATGAGAAAAAAAAGAAAAACTTACTGGGATTGAAAACTCCTCAGCCAAATACTTCAAGGAGCATGCTTCTCTTGCCAAGAACTTGTTCCTTTCTTTGAGATTGCCTTGAAGTTGTGTATCAAACTCCTTTCTGACCACAGAAGCAACAGAGTCAATAATCACAAGTTTAATTCCTTTTGAGATAATTTCTTCTTCCAAAGATTCAATCCTATAAAAGAAGAATTTATAAAATAGTCAATAAATTTAAGATAAAGTAAATAAATAGGAGTATTGCAAAGGCTAAGCAAATTAAAAACAATAACAAACTATTCTTTCCTAAGTTACAGTAATGATTTGCAAGAATTCAGTAAACCTAACTTATTTTCAGCTCTTCTAGACATATAACACTTTTCTGGAAACAGAGCAAACTGTTTCTGTGTAGTTTCAGAATTCCTTGATTCTCCTAAGATAATGCTAATGCTCCAATTATGGGGTAAAACTACTTGTGGTAGCCAGTCTGTAAAATGGCCCGCACTTACTCTCTCCTCTTGGTATTTCACATCCTTGTATAGGTCCCTCCCACAGTGTGCCAGACTTGATCTGTGTGACCACAAGCATATGACAAAATCATGGTACCTTATTTCTGAGTATAGGTCATAAAAGACTACAGCTTTCATCTTGGGTACTCTTTCACTTGCCCAGTCTCTCAGGTCACTTACTCTGAGGGAAGCAAGTTGCTATGTTGTGATTTATGGAGAGGCCCAGATAGTAAGGAACAAAGGCCTCTTGCCCACTGCCAGCAAGAAACAGAGGCCTTCCAACAACTACATTAGGGAGCTTGGAAGCAGATACTCCAGCTCCAGTCAAGCCTTGAGACAACTGCAGCCCTGGCCACCAGCTTGCCTATAACCTGTTGAGCGCCACTGAGCCAGAAACACCCAGCTAAGCTACTCCCAGACACTTAACCTTCAGAAACTATGTGAAATAATATGTATTTGCTGTTTTAAGCTACTAAACTGTGAGACAATTTGTTAATGGAACAATAGATAAGTATTACACCACTTAATTAAATCTAAAACATTTTATTCGTTTAATTTTTTTCATTTTTAAAGAAAGACTTCAACCAAAAGGCTATAACAAAGAAGAACACTGAAAAAGTTATTCCACATAATTCTAACCTGTAAAGACTTATTCACTCAGAAGATGAAACATAAAAGATAAAACATAAACCTTCAACGCATTACTAAAAAATCAAAATCTAAAGCAGCATACCTTTGTAGAACTTCATCACAGGTGAGTTCCCGATAAAGATGAACTTTACTACTTGTCAAAAGTAATTTTTCTTCAGTGTTAAAATATCTGGGAAAACGGGATTCTGCTATCTCAACCAGTCTGTGGGTAAAAAAAAAAAACAGCACAAACAAAAATAGTTAATTCTATTTAAAGTCACATTGCTGAATCTCTAAATAATTTTACTTGAGAAACTTCTAAGTATTATCAATAGAGCAAGTATAAGCAAAATGGCTTAATATACAGGTTTAGAATGTAAAATCTCCTTTGCAAGCACTAACAGAGGTTAGCAGTCATAGCATGAAACCAGCAAGGGCTGTTGGATCTCATCTAATCTTGAGCAAACAACAATGTCTCTGAGATTTATCTTTCTGGGATCAAATATGTTTTTTGTAAATGATATTTAGAGTAGCAGCTATAAGGTATGTTTACTAAATAAGAATGCTTTCATTTTCTTGAATGAAATAAGTATATTTGAACAAATATGGTATATTGTATTATAATAGATATCAGTAAGTCTTCATGTCTCATTCCAGAAAAATACGCTTTCTCAATTGAAACAATTCAGGCAAATTAATGTTATGCAATAATTCCTTGGTAAACAGAAAATTATGGCCCAAACAAATTAATGTTCCAATATTTTCTTAGTAAACAAAAAGTGATTTTCTAAACACTGATTTCTGGCCTCAAAGCCAGTTTAATATATGCAGTAGGCCAAACATAAGAGAGTGACAAGTTAAAACACCATCATTCATATTATAAGATATGGAAAGCATTACTAGAAATTTCTCATATTTATGGCTTAAAATGTTAAAAATATAAGTCTTTGAGTTTAACCATCTCATTTCATTTTAAATGTTTTGAGTTTAACCGTCACATTTCATTTTAAATGAAATGACACTTTATCAGCCCTAGTACTTAGCCATCCCAGGGGAACTGGGAGGAGAGGCTGTAAACTCGAAAACCATCCTATATTTTATGTTCCATTTAGAGACTCAAAAGTACAAAAGAATAGTGTTTTCATTTCGAAATAGTTAGAGTTCTGAGAAGGGGCTGGGAACTTTGAAAAGATAAACAAAACAAGTCCTTACATTTGCTCTGATTAGAAATAAAAGAGAAAAACCTAAAACAGGAAAAGAGAAGAGAGAACTTCAACAACTGTTTTTAAGTATATTTTTGAACAATTTGAAAAGAAAAATATACATAGCTAAGTTGAACAGGAAGAGGAAAAAATACTTCATGAGTAAGGAATAGTACCAAAAGAGGTGTGAAGAGTGAGAATAAAATGGATCAAATAACCATCCAGGAAAAGAGCTTAAGAGAGGCACAGGGATTGAAATGGAAGAAGGAAATGAGGTAAGTGAGGAAATCAAGCAATGAGATGGCACTGGCACAGGCAGAGCAGCCAAATCCTGACAGTTTGCGGGGAAAGCATAAATTTTTTGATTAGGGAAACTATTTGCTGAGTTTAGTGCTGGTCAGAGAAGTCAGCTAAAAATCTCTGGCACTTAGAACCTACCAGTTTTTAACAGGATAGGTCTGGCAACATCTTCTAGAAACACGGAAGTTTTTCAAAATTTGAATGCCCAGTTGATTAGGAACCAGATTGAGAGTACCTAGCTCATTAGCAACAAGAACTCAGCAGCTGACAATTTTCTGCCCTCTAGCACTAGGCTGGATTTCCACTAGTGGCTTGAGTAGTGAAAGGCTCTGGAACTTATTGCTGCTTTCCCATTGCTGAAGGCCTCGGAAAAGGAATAACAGTCAAAAGATAGACATGAACAACCTTTGTTCACAGTTACCATGCTAAATAACTGTATTAAATGGACCATTTACACACCAATATGCTGTAATTTTCTCTGTTTCTCCAAATGCTTTTTATTTTATAAAAAAAATCTAAAAAATATAAATCAAAAACCAAATATAAATGCAGTATTCGACATGCCTCGCATTCATCCCAGTAACTTCTTGTGACAATCTTCATCACAAAGATCTTTTTTGTTTAGGGCAAAAAACAGAAAAGAACCTATCGTTTGCTCCCAGACATTAATTATATAAAGTTTGAAAATAATGCCATCTAGTGGATATCTTTTTATAAAAAGTATTCTTTACAAAATGAGCACTTAAGATACATTCATTCAACAAATATTTATTGAGGACCTACTATATGCCAGGCACTGTTCTAGGTGCCGAGAATATGGCATTGAACAACCACCACCACCAAAAGAAAAAGAAAAACCCTTCTCTCATGGGGTTTACATTCTACTGAGGAAGACAAATAAATACATATTACATATCAGGTAATAAGGCTCTAGAGGAAAATGAAGCAGGATGAGAGAATAGAATGTGACAGGTGGGGCTAGTGCTATTTTATATTTTATGTAAGGTGAACTGACAAAGCCTCATTAATAAGGTGATATTTGAGCAAAAGCTTAAAAGAGGTAAGAAAATGAACCATGTGGATATCCAGTGAAATAGCACACAAGAATAGGGAATTATAACAAGTGCAAAAGCTTACATGTGGAAAGATGCCTGGTGTGTCTGAGAAACAACAAAGAGACTAAAGTATCTGGAACACAGGGAGTAAGAGGGAGAATAATAGAAAACAAAGAGTTAGCCAAGGCCAAATCACATAAGACCTTTAGGTCTGTGGTATTTTTTTAGCTTTTATCTAGCAAAATGGGAAGCCTAGAAGCAGGAACAACATGATCTGACTTCTTTTTTTTAAAGGACTGCTCCAACTGCCAAATGGAGAAGAGGCCTGGGCAAGAGTGAAAGCAAGGAGATCAGCTAGCACAGACAAAAGCTGGTAGTGACCAGTTAAGAGCTGGTAGTGATCTCACCCAGGGAAGTAACAGGTCAAGTGATGAGAAGTAACTGGACTCCAGATATAGTTCAAAAGAGGAGCTAAAAGAATTTCTTGGCCAGGCGTGGTGGCTCACGCCTGTAATCCCAACACTGTGGGAGCCGAGGCAGGCAGATCACCTGAGGTCAGGAGTTCAAGACCAGCCTGGCCAACATGGCAAAACCCCGTCTCTACTAAAACTACAAAAATTAGCCAGGTGTGGTGGCACACGCCTGTAATCCCAGCTACTCAGGAGGCTGAAGCAAGAGAATCACTTAAATCTGGGAGATGGAGGTTGCAGTGAGCCAAGATCATACCACTGCACTCAGCCTGGGCGACAGAGTGAGGTTCCATCTCAAAAAAAAAAAAAAGAAAGAAAGAAAGAATTTCTTGACTAATTGGATGAGTGTCTAGAAGAATGGAATCACAACTTTATTGAAGCAGAAAAGACAAGATTCAGATAAAGGTTTTGGTTATTGGTGCTATTTGCATGTTTTATTTCCTTTATGAGGGAATCAAAAATGCAGTTTTGGACGTATCAGGAAATCCATGTATGTAAACCTATCCAAGTTCCATGTCATTACGCAAACGAATATGAATCTGAAGTTCATGGGAAAGCTCAGAATTCAGATATCAATCCAGGAGTTATAGCCCATAAAAGATTTTAAAGATTATAAGACCAGATGATATTAGGGATTGAGTACAGATATAGAAGAGAAAAGGTCCTAGGACTGAGTTCTGGGATTCCCCAAAGCCTAGAAGTTAAAATGATGAGGAGGATCCAGCAAAAGGGACTGAGAGGAGGAGGTGATCAAGAAGGTAGGTGTAAAATAAGAGAGAGTGGCTCCAATAAGCCAAGTGGGCTGGGCATGGTGGCTCACGCCTATAATCCCAGCACTTTAGGAGGCCAAGGCAGGAGGATCTCTTGAGCCCAGAAGTTTAAGACCAACCAGGGCAACATACCAAAATCTTATCTGTACTAAAAATTTAAAAATTAGCTGGGCATGGTGGCACGTGCCTGTGGTCCCAGTTACTCAAGAGGCTGAGGTGAGAGGATTGCTTGAGCCTGGGGGGTCAAAGTTGCAGTGAGCCATGATAGCACCACTGTACTCCAGCCTGGGTGACAGAGTCAGGTGAGACCCTGTCTAAAAAAATAAAAAGAAGTCAAGGGAAGAAAGCTTTTCAAGAAAAAGAGAGTGATCAACTCTTTCAAATGCTGCTACTGGGTTGGATAAAATTTTTTTAATCAGTTGCATTATAGAGCTGGGAACTAAAGCCTGGATAGAGTGAACTCAAGAGAGAATGAAAGAAAGGATTTCCACTTCTGCCCACAAAGGATTAACTGGTACAAGAATTGCACTAAAATAATAAGTAGAAAATCAGACAGAATACATGAAATAACAGCTTTCAGGTACTGAACAATAGAAAGCTTGAGACTGTAATCCTTGAGAGAAAGGAAACAAACACAATGTGCTTACAATCGCCTCAGCTTGCTCCAGAGGCAGTTTCCAGGCTGCAAAACAAGAAAGGGAAAGCAAACAGAGCCTGGCAGACAATCCGAGTTGAGGAGATGGGGATCAGAGTTCGGGAAAGCTAAGGTGGCTAGAACTTAGGGGGCAGAGTACCAGAGAGGAAGCAGGTGTGCAGAGTGAGCACTGCAGAGATCTGCAGAAAGGTCCACTTGAGAACTAATCTGCACAAGTGTGAAGGAAAACTACCTGAGGCTGAGGAAAGGACCACCAGAAAGTATCAGACTGAACAATTCCTAGTGCCCACACAGGGTGGGAACATTCGGGTTTACACAAGATGAAGAATAAAGAGACCTTATTATACACTGGGCATTGGGCAGAATTTTCAGAAGCATTTACCTTAGTAGTGGAGCTAAATAAGTTTCAGAATAAAAACCACAGTCACGCGCTGCATAACAACATTTCAGTCAATGATGCATCACTTATACAACAGTGGTCCCATAAGCTTATATAGTATATTTTGACTATACCTTTCCTTTGTTTAGATACACAAATACTTACCATTGTGTTGTAATTGCCTATTCAATACAGTAACATGCTGTACAGGTTTATAGCCTAGAAGCAATAGGCTATATCATATAGTCTAGGTGTGCCATAGGCTATACCATCTAGGTTTATGTAAGTACACTGTATGGTGTTCATACAACAACGAAATTGCCTAACAATGCATTTCTCAGAACATATCCCCATTGTTAAGCAAAGCATGACTATACCTGGGATTTTTCTACAACAAAATTCAAAACCAACCTTCAAAAGGATCAAACTAATACTAAACTGTACCTTAAAACAAAACCTAACACTCTTTAAAGACATACGTTAAAATCCAGCACCCAACAACGTAAAATTTACAATGTCTAACATAGAATTTAAAAATTACCAGACAGGTAAAGGAAGAGGAAAAGATCCATAACCAGGAGAAAAATCAGTCAAAAAAAACCAGATTTAAAAATATATATATGATGGCATTCATAGATAAAAACCTCAAAACGGCTATTATTAATCTTCTCCATTTGCTCAAGAAAGTAAATGAAGCAGGGGTTGTCAAACTGTGCACTATGGCCCATGCCTGGCCCATTGCCTGTTTTTGTCAATAGAGTTTTATTAGAACACAGACATATTTTTAATATTTTGTTTGACAAAATAGAAGCACTTCTACTACATTCTGAAGTATAACTGTTGTCTCAAGTAAAAACACCTGTATAATTGGGTTCCAAGATTAAGAAGTCACTTTTTCCATGGGAGACCATTTTTACTTGAAAGAATGATTGACAGATAAGCTATGCTTTTTCTGACTTAAGTATTTGGTAGATGTTTTCTCAAAATGAGCAAAATAAGCCTGACTCTTCGAAAAAAACAAGTGGCAATATTTACTGCCAATGATAAAATTCAAGCTTTTAATGAAAAATCAAAATTCTAAAAAACTTACATCTGCTAAGATGAGTTTGACTGCATCCCAATACTTAAATACTTTTTGTTCAGATCAGTGAAGATACTAATGAAATTTTTTTATATTGAGTAACAAAATGTGTCAACATTTAGAAGAACTCCATAAGACAGTGAACCAATATTTTCTGAGTGACAAATGCATAATATTACAAAATCATGCATGGGTAAATATCCATTAAGAGCCTAAGACAGATGAATAGATTTTAATGTAACTATGGAAAAAATGCAATAATATGGTTTCAGATTCTATATCACAACCAACCTCTAGGCAACTATTACTCAATTCCTGGTGTAGTATCAAAGAAGCATATCTTTAATTATCTGAAGAGAATATTAAAATATTCCTCCCTTTCCAGCTATAACCAGTATAAGGCCAGATCTTCATATCTCAACCAAAACAACAGATTGCAAAAGACCGAATGCAGAAGTAGATATTCGAATCCAGCTGTCTTCTGTTAAGTCAGATGCTAAAGAGATTTGCAAAAACGTAAAACAATGCCACTCTTTTCCCACCTTTTTAAGTCAAAAATGTATTTATTTCCCATAAAAAATACATGTAAAGGCCAGGTGCAGTGGCTCACATCTGTAGTCCCCACCACTCAGGAGGCTGAGGCAGGAGGCTCTCTTAAGTCCAGGAGTTGGAGGTTACAGTGAACTATGATCATGCCACTGCACTCCAGCCTGGGTGACAGAGCGAGACCCTGTCTCTTTAAAAAAAAAAAAAAAAAAAAGTATGACAGGCAGTTTTGTGTCAACTTGGCTAGGCCATAGTCTCCTGTTATTCTACCAAACGCTAATCTACGCATTGTTGTGAAAGGATTTTGTAGATGTCATTAATGTCCATAAACAGATGACTTTAAGTACAAGAGATTATCCTACATAATCTGGGTGGGCTAATTCGATCACTTGAAAAGCCTTAAGAGCAGAACTGAGGCTTCCTTTAAAAAGATGAAATTCCACCTATGGACAACAGCTTAGGCCCTTGCCTAAGAGTTCTAGCCTGCCCTTTCCAACAGCCTGCCCTGTGGATTTCAGACAACTCTACATCTGCATATGCCAGTTCTTTGCAATAACTCTCTTAATATATGTGTTCTACTGATTCTATTTTTCTAATGGAGCTGTGTTTTGGTACAATATGCTAACATGTAATGGCCGGGCACAGTGGGTCACGTCTGTTATCCCAGGACTTTGGGAGGCTGAGATGAACAGATCACTTGAGGTCAGGAGTTCGAGACCAGCCTGGCCAACATGGCAACACCCTGTCTTTAATTTAAAAATTCAAAAATTAGCCCAGTGTGGTGGCAGGTGCAATGGTGGGCACCTGTAATCACAACTATTCAGGAGACTGAGGAAGGAGAATCGCTTGAACCTGGGAAGCGGAGGTTATAGGGAACCAAGA
Source organism: Theropithecus gelada (assembly GCF_003255815.1). NCBI lineage: Eukaryota > Metazoa > Chordata > Mammalia > Primates > Cercopithecidae > Theropithecus > Theropithecus gelada. The sequence goes on along the minus strand of NC_037675.1, from coordinate 69,265,438 downwards.
TCACACCACTGCACTCAAGCCCAGGCAACAGTGAGACTCCATCTCAAAAACAAAAACAAACAAAAACACACCATGTAATGGACTTACTGCATAATAGATAATAGTTAAATATTCTTTAAATTTTCCAGTTTAAATTTCTAATATGATAAATATCAATTGACATAATCCACCTAAAGAGTGTAAGGGTCCTGAAAATTAAAACTTTAAAAACTACAGCCATAAAGCAAAATCTGAAAGGTCAACCACCAAATAAATCATAGATAATAAAAGATAGCATAACCAAAGTTAAAAGACAAATTATAGAATTCTAGCCTAGGAACAAAATCATGTAAACATAAATACCCATAATACACAAAGCATTTATATATATCAACAAGAAAAAATGGACAAAGTGTATTTCTAGGCAATTTGCCAAAGAAATATAAATGGACAATGAATATATGTTGGCTCACAATAGTTAAAACAACGAGCTATCCCTTTTTTCCCATAAGTATGACAAAATTAAAGAAACTAAAAACAGTGATGAAGGCTCTCAAAGTACTGTTGGTTGAGACACAATTATATACAATATTTCTAGAGGAGAATGTGGCAGTTTACACAAAAATTGAAAATATATCCTTAATGGATTTCTGATGGATTAAAGATATTGACATAAAAGATAAAACTATAACTATATTAGGAAAAAACTATAAGACAGTATCTTTGATACCTAATAGTGGGGGAAAACTTAATTAAGATCTGAAAACCAATACCATTGGGCAACAACTTCAAATTTACAAATTTCTGGCCAGGCACGGTGGCTCATGCTTAGAATTCAAGCACTTTGGGAGGCGGAAGCAGGAGGCCTGCTTGAGTCCAGGAGTTCAAGACCAGCTTGGGCAAGATGGTGAGACTCAGCTCTACAAAAAAATGTTTTTAATTAGCCAGGCATGGTAGCACACGCCTATAATCCCAGCTATTCGGGAGGCTAAAGCAAGGGGATCCCTTGAGCCCAGTAAGTCAAGACAGCAGTGAGCTATGATTGTGCCACTGCACTGTAGCCTAAGTCAGACCTCATCTCTACTAAATTTTTTTTTAATTATAAATTTCTTTTCAACAAAGGACACTATAAAGATGACAGATAACAGAGCAGGAGGAGATATTTACAATGTATAAAACTGACAATTAATATTTAGAAGACATACAAAAAGCTTCTGCAAATCAAGGATAAAAAGACTGGAAGCCCAATGGGAAATGGGATAAAGACAGATTCATAGACAGAAAGCCCAAATGTCAAACAGGTATTACTGAATGAATGAATGAAAACACTACTTGGATCCTTTCTCAGAGTCGATCATTTTTTCCAACCACAGTTCGTGGAAAGAGGACATGAGTTCACCTCTCAGCTATCTTATTTTTTTTTTTTTTTTGAGACGGAGTCTCGCTCTGTCGCCCAGGCTGGAGTGCAGTGGCGGGATCTCGGCTCACTGCAAGCTCCGCCTCCCGGGTTCACGCCTTTCTCCTGCCTCAGCCTCCTGAGTAGCTGGGACTACAGGGGCCCGCCACCGCGCCCGGCTAATTTTTTGTATTTTTAGTTGAGACGGGGTTTCACCATGGTCTCGATCTCCTGACTTTGTGATCCGCCCACCTCAGCCTCCCAAAGTGCTGAGATTACAGGCGTGAGCCACCGTACCCGGCCTACCTCTCAGCTATCTTACTAGCTATATGATCTTGGGCAAATCACACGGTTTCTGTCCCATTTTTCTTATTTCTAAAATAAAGATCATAATACCCCCCTCCTCACCTGACAGTGCTGCTGTATGCATCAACTGAGATGAATGTCAATTACATCATGCTGCAATATGCTCTAATTTATAAAACATTATTTATAGCATTATCAGTCTTAATGACCATCACATTACAGAATGGCTAGCATCCCTAGACCACATCTATTTATTACTGTAAAAAAAACCGCTTATTCTTGCACCCCCCTACAAATTTCCAAAGTACCTACTAAAGGGGAAACTGTCTGCCTTACTCCCCCAACTAAGAACTACTAATTTATAAAACGGAAGTAGCACCATTCTAAAGGGCCATGCTGTCAGAAAAGCTACCTTTATACTCTTAGTCCATCAAACCCCAAAACATCCCTGAAAACCTATTAAGAGCTTTATTTCTAAAATCTCCTTCCTCCCTGGATGAATCATTTGCGTATCAATTGCTAGTGGAGATGTCCTGAGGTAAAACACCACTGCCTTCCCAACTTCCCCTTCCATATCATCTAACTTAGCCTAACCCTACCTATACTCTCAATGTCCCACTGCCCAGAAACACTCATTTCTGATACACAAATAATGCTATCAATCCCACAATCAAAGGATTTACTGTGGTAGAACGCCTCAGAAAATGGTTAGAAGTGCTACTCTTTTAAAAGAAAAAGAAGTTCTAGGCCACATATTAGTTTTTCTTTTGCCATCAAATCTCACCTTGCAAGTGACTGTCTATGCCTTAATTTGGACCTGATAGCTACAATGCACTTTAAAGATTCCAATTCTGGAAAGAGTTAACTGCTCATGGATACAGAGAGACTTCTTTCCTAACCAGTTCCAGAATCAAAAGGCATATGTCAATTAAGGAGCAAAACCCTGTTCAGAATTATTAGTTCCCTATGTGACTTCATAGCTCTTATATAAAAGGAAAAATAAAAGCTTTTCATTAGTGACCACATGCCAACTTGAAATAAAACATATGCTTAATGTAAAAAGTTTTCCAAAATCCTAGTTAAAATATAGCATCATAAATGTGCTAAAATGTAGGCTTACTGCTTCTCAAAGCTTCTTGTACATATGCACTATTTCTCTGTTCATTCATTCAATATGTATTACTGAATATAATGATATGAATCTATTAATTTCTTACAGATTCCAGAATATTCCAAAGCTTTGTTACAGTAATAAGTACTTATGACTATTTCTACTGTATATCCTAGAAACTTTTCAGGATCTCCCTCCCCACTAATTCACCTAGATTTACAAATGATAAGGCAGCAAAAACTGAACTGAGGAAAACCTACCCAGTGTCATGAAACCATCTCAAAAAAATGATTAAGAGGGAATTTATCTCCCCTATTGTTTCTTTCTGGGCCAAAGATTCCAAATTTATACCAAAAAGCAAATATGTCAACGGTCTTAAGACCACACTGGTATTACCTTCAGAATCAGCCCAAATCATGGCTGGTCACTACCACTCCCTGCCTCCAATTTTATATACAAATCCAGAAAGAATGATACTCTAAATACAGCTATATGGCACATAACAATGGGGATATGTACTGAGAAATGTGTCATTAGGCAATTTCACTGTTGTGCGAACATCATAAAGTGTACTTCTACAAACCTAGATAGTATAGCCTACTACACACCTAGGCTATATGGTATAGCCTATTGCTCCTAGGCTACAAACCTGTGCAGGGTGTTACTATACTGAATACTGTAGGCAATTGTAACACAGTGACAAATATCTTTGTATCTAAACTTTAACAAGATACAGAAAAATTATGGTATTATAATCTTATGCAACCACCATCTTACATGCAGTCCATCCTTGACTGAAATGTTACGTGGCTCATGACTGTAGTTTGTTAGGTATTAAAGATAACTATCTGTGGGGAACTTGGCACCCTGAGAGGTGACATGCACACCAAATACGGCAGCTCCCTCAGATCTAAGCTTAGCCATTGCTCCCACACACTACCAATACAAGTACCTCTCCTTTGTATACTAAGTTATAATATTTACAATTTCACATTTTAGTGATTATTTGATTGTCTTCCTCCCTTGCTGGACTAATTGTCTTCCCAGTTTTCAAAGTTTTTCTGATTTCATTACAACTCAGGAATATTCACTTCTACCTCCTAAAATTCCAGTCGTATATCCTATCTCCTCAGGACCTTCCTGGCTCTCATCTCTTACTTCCCTACATCCCTCAGATTTTCTCACATACTTATTGATCCCCTTCAATTTGCAGTTCTAAAACCAAACCTTCATTTTCCTTTACCATTTTATTTCTCCAAAAGCGTTATTTCAATACATCTATTACTATTTGCCATCCATATTACCTTCATTTTTTATTCTTAACCCACAGTGCCAACTTTTTGTGATTGTCTCTAATATGGACAATATATTGTTAATTCAGTTCATGTATACTGAAATTCTCATGGTAGCCAAAATTTTCATAGACTAGAATGTGGGGATGGGTCACTGGATTAATCAATTTATCTACATTCTCAAGGTATGTACAAGCATATGCTACCTAAGACTATATCATATCTTAAGCAGAAGTCCAGTGGGTTAAACAAAACAAGCAAGAAAACAGCAGATCTCTTCTGGATCAATCAGAAGAGGATCCGGATCTTTGCCTGAATAGCATTCCCCTCTCCCCAAGGCAATCCCTGTAACTCAGTCTGGTTAGCACCAGACTACACAATTATCTAATTCAGGGGTGTCCAACTTTGACATCCTTGGGCCCCAGAGGAAGAAAAAGAATTGTCTAGGGCCATACATAAAATACATGGACACTAATGATAACTGATGGACTTAAAAAAAAAAAAAATCACAAAAAAGTCCTAACGTTTTAAGAAAGTTTATGAATTTGTTGGGCCACATGCAAAGCCATCCTGGGCTGCATGCGGCCCATGGGCTGTGGGTTGGACAAACCTGTTCTAATTGTTAAATAGTCTGGAGATACAATTGTGGTCTATGATGAACAAGTATGATTAACAACTATTTAGATTACTATCTTCTAAAAGACAATAAACTACTTAGTGCATTGCTTCTAAAAATAGAACTGACCTTTCCAAAGTGCTTTTAAGTATATTATCTGCAGGGTTTTCTTTTTGTTTTCTGTAATACATTTTAAACTTAAGTAATTTTTATTTATTCCTCCTTTGATTTCTCCCTCCTTCTTAGTAAAAAGATATCTAGATATTTATAGGAAGAAATTATTTTCTACTTTTTCTCACTTACCCTAAATTCTATATATGTGAATCCTCTAATCCTTCATCATATTAATCCTTTAAACACATTCTCATTTGTGCTGATTAGCTGGCTAGCTTTGTAAGCACAAAGTGGAGACAATGCTAAAACATACAGAGCTACAACATAGTCCTTTCTGACTCTCATATTTCCCTAGCTTGCCTCTTCTCTAAGTCCAGAAACAGCTGGGGCTGGGACAGAAACTGTTAATTACCAATCCAATATCCATTTCCACTTCTTCCTTGCTATGAGAGCCCCAGTTTTATTCAGGCAGCAATATTAACCAGACAACTCATCATGATTGTTATGACAATCTTCTCCCCTCACTTTCCCAGCCTCTTTTTACATATAGAGGTGACTCAGTGAGAAATCTGCAAGAGGACTACAGGCAGCAAAAAGGAAATCCACGGAAGGGAGGAGGCAGATATTCTGAATAAAAGTACACTTTCCTGATAAAAGCTATAGTTGGCCCTTTTCCTTCCCATTGACTTGAGCACAGAATGAATCCAATGTCTGAAAATGTACATGCCCTAGGTCTCCCTGTCATCACTGAGACCTGAGTGACCCAGTGCCAGCAACCACCTACTCAGGTCTTGTTATAAGAGAGAAATAAACCTGTTTTTGTTTAAGCCACTGTTCTTTGGGTAGTCAGTTATCTGCAGCAGTAAGTTTTCCTAACCGACTGACCAACCTTTCCTGATAATTCCAAATAGGGGTTAAGCTGTCCTGTAACAGAATGAAGGAAATGTGATCAGACACTACAGGGCCAGCTCCATTCTATGACCCACCATGACAAACTAGAAGGTGGTATAAGAATGCCAAGTCTGGCATATATATCAAAGAGCATTCCTATTTTTTATTCTACCTGGCCCTATCACCAGACCTCAAAATCCATTCCATGTGGGAGCCAGATGATCGCTCATTTGTTTTTTTTCACATGGTTACCATTTTATTTTTGGTATGGTGAGAACACTTAAGATCTGATCTCTTAGCAAATTTCAAGTATATAATACAGTATTATTAACTATAGTTGCCGTGCTGTACACCAGAACCGACAAAGAACTCAAACAAATTTACAAGAAAAAAACAAACAACCCCATCAAAAAGTGGGCAAAGGGTATGAACAGACACTTCTGAAAAGATTTATGCACCCAACAAAATGCTCATCATCACTCGCCATCAGAGAAATGCAAATCAAAACCACAATGAGATACCATCTCACACCAGTTAGAATGGTGATCATTAAAAAGTCAGGAAACAACAGGTGCTGGAGAGGATGTGGAGAAATAAGAACACTTTTACACTGTTGGTGGGACTGTAAACTAGTTCAACCATTGTGGAAAACAGTGTGGCAATTCCTCAAGGATCTAGAACTAGAAATACCATTTGACCCAGCCATCCCATTACTGGGTATATACCCAAAGGATTATAAATTATGCTGCTATAAAGATACATGCACATGTATGTTTACTACGGCACTATTCACAATAACAAAGACTTGGAACCAACCCAAATGTCCATCAATCACTCATTTTAAGCCTTGTGGAGAATGGAATAAAAAACAAAATACAATATAAAGTTCAACACCTATTCTCAAATGAGCTTCATAAGAGCTCCTTGTGAACTATGCAACATAATTCCAACAAAGGAACTAAAATCTTACCTCTTCATTTTCCAACCTGCCTCTGATGTAAATACCAACATGCACATAGGCAGAAAAAGATATGAAGGAGAAATAAGTAAATATGGAGGATGCAAAAAGTAAATAATTAAGGCTCTATGCAAAGACAAAAAACATAAGACTCTCCATAAATTCATTTGGAAAATGCAGACAAGTCACCTGCTACTCTTCTGCTACTGTATGTATGCAGATATCACCCAATTCATTGATAAGGTTTTTACACTGCTCTGAACTGTAATACTAGATCTGATTGATCCAGAGAAGATCTGCTGGTTTTTTATTTGTTCTGTTTAACCCACTGGACTTCTGCTTAAGATATGATATAGTCTTAGGTAGCATATGCTTGTACATACCTTGAGAATGTAGATAAATTGATTAATCCAGTGACCCATCCCCACATTCTAGTCTATGAAAATTTTGGCAACCATTAGAATTCTAGTATACATGAACTGAATTAACAATATATTGTCCATATTAGAGATAATCACAAATTACAGATGCAACAGTTTACTCCTTAAGAAGACATCCTAAACTCAGTTTTGTATGTGGTGCACAGAAAGCAGAAATCCATTACAGTGAACTGAACTGCTGTTATAAAAATAATCTTAATCTTTGAATTATTTACCCAAATTCCCCAGGACCTTTGTAAGAGCTATTTGCACATTAGCTATTTATGACATAACTGGCTATTTAATACCTACTTGGCTTGTTAGTTGAAGGCTAGTCATTGGCATTTTAAAGAGTACTTGGACAATTTGAGTGAACCACTGTCTTTACCAGCTTTAATCTCAAATATATTTTCATGTTCAAATTTCCAGTGGTCTCAAAGTTTATTCTTCGGTTCTTTTTTTTTTTTTAGCCACTTATTTAAGTCAAGATCCAAATAAGTTCATCACACAGCAATTGATCAACAAGGTTTTTAAATCTGTTTTAATCCAAAGGTTCCCCTTCCAACTATTTTTTAATCTTACAATTTATTTGTTACGGAAACCAAGTTGCTTGTTCTGTTATTTCCCACAGTTTGGATTCTGCTAATTGCATTTTCTAGAGTAGTTTGACGTGTTCCTCTCTTCCCTAGCTATGTTATAAACTGGTGGCTGGATCTGAAGCCTTGATCGCATTCAAATTTGATTGTTCTTCCATCAGAAAGTACCCCAGTGACTCGTCATCTTTTCGTGATGTTAAATGCCTACATCCATTAGATTGTCAGAGTTTGTAATTTGGTAATATTCTAACATTCCTTATTCATTTACTACTGGGATACATTTATAAAAAGACCAATTTAGGCCAGGCGCAGCGGCTCACACCTGTAATCCCCAACACTTTGGGAGGCCAAGGCAAGCGGATCATCTGAGGTCAGGAGTTCAAGACTAGCCTGGCCAACATGGTGAAACCCTGTCTCCACTAAAACTACAAAAATTAGCTGGTGTGGTGGCGCACGCTTGGAAGCCACTCAGAGGTTGAGGCACAAGAATCACTTGAACCCAGGAAGCGGAGGTTGCAGTGAACGGAGATCGTGCCACTGAACTCCAGCCTGGGCAACAAAAACAAAACTCCGTCTCAAAAAAAAAAAAAGATCAGTTTATTACTCAGTAACAAAGTTCATATAAAAACAGAAAAATAGATACTTGACTTCTCTTTTTGCCCATTTTCACAATAATGAGTTGCTTCTTCAGAACCCTCCAATGACAATCAATTGGTTCCTTTTCATCTCTTAAAGTCATTATGGACTCATTTAATTATTTCATGTTTTAATCCACTGCTATTATTATTCACATTGATCTGCAATTTGTTCCGTCTTTGGCCAGTGGGAGCCTCTTCTGAGTCTGTTGGACACCCCCAAATAGTCTTTGTAGCTTCCTCGCTAACTAATATGATGTTTCACACTCAACTTTAAAATTTCCTACCCCAGAATTGAGTTAGCCATTTCCCCAAGGAACACTCGTTCCTTTTATTAAGAAATGGTATCTGGATTTCATAATCAGAGTCCCATTGTAAGTTGAGAAACATCTGTCCTTATAAAGCAGCTAACCTGCTGTTTTTCTTTTTAGTTTACCCTTTGTCCCATTTTCTACTTAAATTCCTCCTTATTTTTTCAACTTAACATCTTCCTGACTTTCTGCAAAACACAGTTTAGCCAAGATCCCTACTTATATCAATAAGGAATACAAAAGACAAAAAGAAACTGTTTCCTGTGTGAATTTTAAAAGAAAATTTTATTTAAAACAGCATTCTGTGTTCTTAAAAAAGCGGGGGGTAGCCGGGCATGGTGGCTCATGCCTGTAATCCCAGCACTTTGGGAGGCCGAGGCGGGTGGATCACAAGGTCAGGAGTTCGAGACCAGTCTGGCCAATAAGGTGAAACCCCATCTCTATGAAAAATACAAAAATTAGCCAGGCCTGGTGGCAGGCGTCTTTAATCCCAGCTACTCGGGAGGCTGAGGCAGGAGAATCGCTTGAACCTGGGAGGCAGAGGTGGCAGTGAGCCGAGATCACGCCACTGCACTCCAGTCTGGGCGACAGAGAAAGACTCCATCTCAAAAAAAAAAAAAAAAAAAAAAAAAAAGCCAGGCACAGTGGCTCACACCTGTAATCCTAGCACTTTGGGAGGCCGAGGCAGGCAGATCACTTGAGGTCAGGAGTTCAAGACCAGCTTGGCCAACATGGTGAAACCCTGTCTCTACTAAAAATACAAAAATTAGCCGAGCATGGTGGCGCACACCTGTAGTCCCAGCTACTCAGGAGGCTGAGGCAGGAGAATTGCTTGAACCCGTGAGGTGGAGACTGCCATGAGCCCAGATCGCGCCACTGCACTCCAGCCTGGCGACAGAGCAAGACTCCATCTCAGAAAAAAAAAGGGGGGGTGGAGGGGGGATGTTAACCTATGTGTAAATATTTCATGCTGTATATGTTACAAAAGTAAAACATTATAATAGAAAATAAAATCTCATACCTTTCAGCACTAAATGCAGACTCTGTGTCAATGTACACCACAGCTCCTTCTAATCCTCCCATGTTGGTGGGTAATGTAGCCAAAATGCTCATCATTATACAAAACTGAGTTTTTCCACAACCTGGTGGACCTGTAATCTAAAAAAAAAATGTTATTTGGATAAACATCACAAGCCAGTCAAAGCAAAATCCTTTTAAGGCCTTGCCATATATGCAGTCCAAATAACCTGGGTTCCCAGGAGAGAATTAAGCCCAAGACATCCATCGTATGTAATGAATTAACTTCTCCCCTCTGCATCTGAATTGGCACTAGTTATGTACTATCCTTGGAGGAACTGAGAAAATAGTCACTCAAATCATCCACTGTAATTTGTAGTTCAGATGAGAAACTTTTAGTTGAGAAAGGCTGAAACATTCACTTATTTATACCATCATAACTTGGCATTCTACATCTTTTCCTCATAAAGATACTTATACTAGGACCTTAAAAATATTTAAGAGTCTTTAATAAATGGTTGAGCATTTGTTACAAATTAGCATTTCAAAACAATGTTGTACTAGTCCCATTAAGGGCTACTTTAATCCATTTTTTAAGAGTATTTAGGGGTGAAGTGTACTAATGTATACAATTTACTTTCAAACAGTTCAGCAAATAAAAATGTGTATGTGTATGCATATATGTATGTAGAAAGAGAAATAAAGCAAATTCATTGTTTTACAAACAACTGTTGAGTTTAGGTGACTCCTACTTTGAAATGTCTGTTTTGAAATCTTCATTGGCAGAAAACTATTTTGAGATTATAAAAGTTGAAACCAAAAGGGTATAGGCAGGAAATAATAGGAAATTAATTATATCCATATTCAAGTGTAACTAGAAGTAGTTCAGCTCTGTGTCCCCATCCAAATCTCATGCTGAATTGTAATCCCCAGTACTGGAGGAGGGGCTGGTGGGAGGTGATTAGATCATGTGGCAGTTTCCCTCTTGCTGTTCTCATGACAGTGAGTTCTCATAAGATCTGATGGTTTAAAAGTGTGGGGCACTTTCTCTTTCTCTCTCTCTCTCTCTCTCTCTCTCTCTCTCTCTCTCTGTCTCTCCTGTTCTGCCATAGTAAGATGTGCTTGCTTCCCCTGTAAGTTTCCTGAGGCCTCCCAACCATGCCTCCTGTTAAGCCTGCAAAACTGTGAGTCAATTACACCTCTCTTCTTCATAAATTACCCAGTCTCAGGCAGTTCTTTATAGCAACGTGAGAACGAACTAATACCGTAGTTAACAAAATTAATTTGAAAATGTTTAGAAATATCTCCTTTAAATATATGCTATTTGTCACATTAGTTGTGACACCCAAATTTTTAGAACCAATGCACTATTTCTTTGTGAAAACAACACTAAAGGACTTTTTTTTTTTTAACATTGAGAGGAAGGGAAAAGGAGAGGAAGGGAAAAGAAAAAAAAATCTAAGAGAGGAAAAAAAGTCTGGGCTAAAACTGAGACATACAATAAAGAAATTGTCTCAGATACATTATAAAGTAGGAAGAAATAAGTAGGAATGATCCATGAGTCTAAATCATCTAGATCTGTGGTTCCCAGATTTGAGTGAGCATTAGATTCACCTAGAAAGCTTGTTAACCAGCATTTCTGGTTCAGTAGGTCTGGGTTATGGCCTGAGAATTTACATTGCTAGTAAGTTCCCAGGTAATGCTGATATTATTATATACTTTGAGAACCATTGTTTCAGAATTTAGTCTAAAGACAAACTTCATTTATCAAAGTTCAACCTTAAAACACAAATGTAATCCCAGCTACTCCAGAGGCTGAGGCAAGAGAATCACTTGAGCCCAGGAGTTCTAGACCAGCCAGGGCAACTAAGCAAGACCATTTCTCAAAAAAAAAAAAAAAAAAAAAAATTCCCGTATTTAAAACTACATGCTGGTTTATAATCTTTAAAATGATCATTTAGACTTTAAGAGTAAATAATTACTCCTGTGAATAATAGCTTGCCAGATTATGAGTGATCAGTAAAGACAGTTCTCCAAACTTCTTTGACCACACACCCCAACAAATCAGCCAAAAAAAGTAATCTAAACAAAATTTAGTACAACCCTCCAATATATGCATATTTATTATACACATACTATTTTACTAATATATCCTATACAGTATAAAACACACACGAAGTATGAATTAAAAATCACAAACATTAACAATCATTTTATAATATTTATTACGTATATAAAAGATCTTTTTGCTCTCATAAAAGCTTACCATTTTTAGTAGAGCAATGATAATAATGAAAATAATAAGAAACCAAATTGTATTTTTAAAAAATAATAACGTGAACATTTTGTGATTTGGTGATTGAAATGTCAGGTCCTAAGTTCCACTTATTTCAGAACTTAACTGTAATGGCTGCATAGCTGAAGGGGGATAATTACAAAGATGCAAGGATTGACATTAAAGAAATACATCATTTGTTGGACTTAACTAAATTACTACTTGCATTTTTCAATACCTTCCATCAATTATGCAAACGTTTTTATTGATCTTTGGTTAAGAAAGTTCCATCTTCCTTCTCGTCAATTGATCTTGCAGACTAAGCAAAACATGCCACATTTTAACATTTTTAACTGGTTTAAAAACCCACTGAAACTTTTTTGTGTGTGCTTACATTATTTATTTTTACTGAAGTATGACAATCAGCCAGAAAAGTACACGAATCACATCTGAGCAGTTTGATGAATTTCTACCACAATACTCATTTGCCACCAGATATGTATCATGGGTTTTGCTTGTTTTAATATTTTTTAATTGATAAATAATAATATATATTTATGGAGTTCAATATGATATTTTGAAATATGTTTATAGTACATTGTAGAATGGTTAAATCAAGCTAATTAACATACCTATCACTTCATATACTTATCTTTTTTTGGTGAGAATACTTAAAATCTACTCTTAGCAATTTGAAATACACAACATTATTACTAACTATAGTTACCATGCTGTACAATAAATCACCAACATTTATTCCTACTGTCTAACAAACTTGAGACCCTTTTACCAACATCTCTCCTTCACCTATTCCCTCTTCCCCCCACTGACTGAAACTCTATTGGGAACATTTTTGAAGAGTATACAAAATATTTTTCCAAGTATTTTTTAAGAGTGCAGGTAAGTTTTCATAAGACACACATATCTTTGACAACAAAAATCACATGATAAAAGAAATATTCCAAACAGTGATTTTAAAAACATAGATGTGTTTTTATCCCAGCCTTTATAAAAGACAGTTACATTTTCACTGCTTGTTAAAACATTACCTTTACCTTGAAGAAATGAAGTAAGAGTGTTAACATTGATTGGTTGATTGCTTGGTGTTTAATCTGCAATGCAGATTACATAGTCACTTGTCATAGTCATACAAAAAGGGTCAGCAAATTTGACATCTCTTGTCTTTTAAAAAAACATGCTTCACTCTTTTTTTTTTTTTTTTTTTAAAGACAGGGTCTCACTCTGTTACCCAGACTGGAGTGCAGTGGCATGAACATAACATACTGCAAGTGGCCTCAAATTCACACAGGCCCAGCTTTTTTTTCGTAGAGATTGGGTTTCACCATGTTGCCCAGGCTGGTCTTGAACTCCAAGACTCAAGCCATCCACCCACCTCAGCCTCTCAAAGTGCTGAGGTTACAGGCATGAGCCACCATGCCTAGCCAATCCATCTTTTAAGTTCAATGATTCTGTTACAATCTTTGCTGTAAGACAATCAGAGATGCTCTTGTGATTCAAATGATTCTCATGGTCACTCCTCATCTCATTACGGAGTACAATAGGGATTCTATATAACGGTTAGGATTTTTTGTTTCTTTGTTTTGTTTTGTGACAGGGTCTCGCTCTGTCACCCAGGCTGGAGTGCAGTGGCACGATCATGGCTCACTGCAGCCTCTGCCTTCAGGGCTCAAGCAATCCTCCCACCTCCACCACTCAAGCAGCTGGAACTACAGGCACACATCACCATACCCAGCTGTTTTAATTTTTTGTAGTGGCAAGGTCTCACTATGTTGCCCAGGATGGTCTTGAACTCCTGAGCTCAAGAAATCCTCTCGCCTTGGCCTCCCAAAGTACTAGGGTTACAGGCATGAGCCAACATGCCCAGCCTAACAGTCAGATTTTAACAAAAATTAACAACATTGATACCATATTGAAATACTAACTTTGCACATCTGACATCAACCTATGTGTTGCTATAGATTACCTAAGGATGATGCAACAGAAAAGTTGAAAGACTTTTACAGGGACCATCCATATACCCACCACTTACACTCTGCATTTACAATTTTTACTGTATTTCTTATACTATACTATGAATACACTGTATGCTTTCTGTATGATTAATCCATTCACCAATCCATCTTAGGGTTTTTTTAATGCATTTCGAAGTAAGTCAAACACATTAATATAGTTTCCCTCTAATAGTCCAGCATGCATAGCATTAACTAGAATTTAATATGTATTATTCCTTTTTTTTTTGCAATTTTATATGTACTGAAATGTGCAAATTATAAGTCTACCATTTCATAAATTTGAACAAGTGCATACATGTGTGCAACCTAAACTCTAATAAAGTCAAAACACTATCATTATCCCAGGAAATTCTCTAATATACATTGTTTTGTATTCACAAAGTCACTTATTTTCAAGAATATATCTTCCCTGATACATCTTTATTTTAATGGCACAAAATGAAATTAGTTCTTCATGTATTTCATTATTGAAACAAAATATAGCTACTATGATAATCTGAGCCTTGTTAGAAACATTTGTACTTCAAATATATAGCTTCCTCTCACATTAAATAATTTAAGTTCTCAATGATTCAAATCATCTTCAAAGATTTCTACGCATCTTCTGAAAGTATTTGTTCACAAAAGAATTCATTTAAGGCTGGGCACGGTGACTCACATTTGTAATCCCAGCACTTTGGGAGGCCGAGGTGGGCGGATCACTGAGGTCAGGAGTTTGAGACCAGCCTGACCAACATGGAGAAACCTCGTCTCTACTAAAAATACAAAAAATTAGCCAGGCGTGGTGGCACATGCCTGTAATCCCAGCTACTCGGGAGGCTGAGGCAGCAGAATCACTTGAACCCAGGAGGTGGAGGTTGCAGTGAGCTGAGATCGCACCATTGCATTCCAGCCTGCGCAACAAGAGCAAAACTCCTAGTCTTAAAAAAAAAAAATCATTTAAATTGTTGCCATATTGTTTCCTATGTTTTATTTCATCCATTTTATGAGCAAGTGTGTCCCTAATGTTACTAATAATGTACTGTATTTGGTCTTTTGCTGTTAACAAAACACAAAAGAGGCACAAAATTAATCTATCATTAATTTTAATAACATTTTTCTAGATACTGAGTTATATATAACATAACTTTAAATGTCATGGAAAAACTTCTGTCAGTTTATCTTCCTGTCCCACATGTTCATTATGATGGCTTCCTACTATCGTTAGCCAGTATTTCAAGGGAATAAAATATCAGAAAGTATTTCTTTGTTAACAATAATGAATATAATTCCATCTATCAAATTGTCTTGCTTATAATTTCACTTTTTCTGGACATCTTCTCAGCTGAGATTAGATTGTTGATTTTTACTTCATGAGTATCATAGGAGAAGCATCTGCTCTGACCTATACATGTGTGTGGCTCACTTCCACTCTCATTATTAGTACTGCATACAATTTACAGTTTCTTTGCAGGAATCTTTCTTGCCATTTATCTGTTTTGCAAGCTTTGATTTCGTTAAATCCATACATCCACCTAACTAGATATATGCAGACTTATAATTCACCCCAGTATGTTGAAAATAAAGGTAGCAGCAAGGGGCCTCTGTCAACCCCTGCATGCTTTCCTCGTGCACTATAACATACCTAACAGCCTGACACACAGACCAAGTGAGGATGTCAGTGTTGATCCACTGATTAAATGTTAATGAAGTTAAATTTCATTTGTTAGATTGAAATAATTAAAGTTTTAATATTTTCTTCCCACAACCTAATGAAACATTTTACATACCCTGCTTTGGAGAATGCTAGTCTAAATTCAGAGCTCTAAACATTTTTTATGGAACTTTCTTCATTTTCAAAAACAACATGGATCAAGTTAGTCACCAGATACGAGAGCAAGGGAAACTTCTGTCAGTAAAAGTTGAAAGTGGATCCTGAAACAAAGAAATGCTTATGCTTACTAATGATAGCAACAGGAGGCAGTCAAATGCCTAGGCAGATAGGGTAGGGCCAGGTACCTGGTGAAACCCCACCTCCAAGCCAGATACAGTTCAAAGCCTGAAAGCCAAGCTACAGGTTAAATCCCCTGACCAGAGTGAGAACTCATCTTCCTGTTTGGTACGCTTTCCTGTGGACTGATCCTCTCACCCTTCACCTATTTTACATACACCCACCCTTTCCTAATTGGTTTTCTACACTGTCATGCCCACCTTTGAGTGGTGTCCTTGCTTTAAACTTTTTTGCATAATTACAAACCAATCAGCATGCACTCCCCATTCTGTACCTATAAATAACCCAAACTCAATCAGTACAGGAGGAGACAGCCGGACTTAAGGGAGATGGCCAGACTTTGGGTAAGACAGCTGGACTTCGGGGAAGAGATGACTCGACTTTGGGGAAGATGACCTGCCCTTCTGGTCCCCTCTCTAGCTATCCTCTCCACTGAGAGTCATTTTCATCGCTCAGTAACATTATCCGCCTTCACTATCCTTCAATTGTCCAATTGACCTCATTCTTCTTGGATGCCAGACAGGGGCCCACCAAGTACGGGTACCCAGAATGCTGTCACGCTGGCCCTTTGCCCTCACCAGCAGAGGGCAACTGCCCCACAAAATGAGGTAAGGGGCCAACTGAGCTGCTAACACACCACTGTCCGCAGAGGGCAGAACTAAGAGAGCACTGTAACACCCACTCTGGGGATTCGGGGTCACAGGCACCCTCACCTGGGTTCCTCCATGGGCCCTTCATGGAGGTTGCTCCTGGAAGCTCCCAGAGTGGTTGGCCGGATCCCACCCTCGCTAGCTCATGCCTAGTCTGGCCACAGAGCTTGCTCCTGCTGGCACTCGGAGCCATGCTGGTCACATCCCGCACTCGCTCACTCACACCTGGGCATGAAGCTTGCTCCTGCCAGCACCTGGAGCAGCCAGCCAGATCCCACACTTGCTCACTCACGTGCTCCCTCCTACAAGGGGTTGAGCATGGCAGGCCAAGTAAATGGGGTACCCCTGTCACAAGTCCAGCAAAGGGGCTGAGAAAAATCTTCCATCATTAATATCATTAGAGTGCTAACTAGCAGAAGAACAAAGGACTAGCCTTTCTATACATACTATCCATATGCCAGGTTTTAGATATGTTCTCAGATTTAATGAGCTTAAAACTGTTAAATACTTTGTGATTTTTAAAAGGGTGAAACAAGCCATGATTTTAATTAAGATGATATATTTGGAAATATTCAGTAAAGTATCAAGTACCTTGAAAATGTAAAGTATTACTTTACTATTGCATCTTTAAAGAAAACATGTAAAAAATAGCTGAAAAGTTAAACAAGGGCAACTGGCATTTTCCCTACTTCATTATTTTTATGTACTGATTCAGTATAGTCTTGAAGAAAATAAAACATCATGTGAATAACAGTAAGAGATTTCTGGGTTGGTTTGTTTGTTGAGTTTGAATTCAAGTTTGGATAGTAGCATTTACTTTAAACTATAATAAACAATTTCTAATTTTTTTAGCAATCTCAGATCCTGTTCACAAATTTTTTTCCTCTCTTCCTAGACTCAAAAAAATTATACCATATGTGATTTTATGGGCTGCCTGGAGTTAAATTTCATTGTTTTTTCAGGTTTATTTAGTGGGTGAAAACATTTCAACATTAATAATTTTTAGCTTCAGATAGTCTAGCTCTGAATTCTAGCACCCAAACCACAAAATTTCAAGTTGTGTTCAGTTCCCAGCTTCTACCCCAATGGTGGTTAGAAAGAGAAAACATGCCAAACCAGAATAGGCTAAGTTATTTGCTTCTTGGAAACTCAGACTGAATACAATATTTACACACCAAAAACACCAGTAAAAAAAGCAATTCACTTCATATAGTTAGAGCCAAAGTTTCAACAACCTGCTTGAGAAATGTAAAAGAACTGGAAAAAAGTCAGTAGTGAACATCACTCAAATATCAGCAAGGGAGCAAATGTTAATAATTGGTTTGAAGAGAAAAGAGAATTATTCCCAAGAAAAAGTCTAATTGTACTAAAGTAAAAATGAAGCCTCCTCATCTTAAAATTTACATGGCTGAGAGGAATGTAAAATCTGGACCAGTTAGGACCTAAAATCTTATCAAGTTAACTCTCCTCACATTCAAGATGAGGGCAACTGAACAGGGTAATCTGCCAAGCCAATACCTGGCAGAAGACAATTTAAGGATGCCTAGCTCTGATCTGAAACCAGTAAGCATGTTTTTAAAAAGCTTCATTAAAAAAATATTTTTTTAATGACCTCCAGCATCTAACTACTTGTCTCCATTTGCTCAACAATTATGTAGAAATATGAGTAGGTCTTCAGACCTACATAACTCATTTTTAAAATAACTAACATTCTAAATCCTAAAGCCAAAACCACAAAAAGAAAAAAAAAGAAAGAATCTCAGAAAGGCCAGGTTGCATTTTGCCTTGTGAAAGAAACCTTGATCTTAAATTACTTTACACCAACATGTGGAAGAGTTTATGTCTTCGATTCTCTCTACCACTCCCTCCTTTTTCATACTGATCGCTGCTGTTTTGGAAGTAAATGGGAAGGGAGGGAAGAAGAGTAGGGATGGGAAAAGAGCAGAAAAAGCAGAAGGGAATGGAAATGACAAGTACCCCAAGTTCCACCATTAACAAAAATCAAACAGTATCAAGGGATATAATCATTCATTTAACAACAGTTACTGAACATGTGCCACATAAAAGACCCCAGTAAACCATTACAGAGCAGAATGTTTATTTCTAAATTACAGAGTAAGTGAAGAATTGGGAACAATGGTCCAATCAACCACATATGCTAAACGCCTGTATTAGAACAGAGGCCTGGTTATCCGCCTTTCAAAACATAGGGCAGGATAAACAAATGTCAGCAGACTGTACTCAAAGAACATCCATTTGAAATCTCTCTCTGGTTTTCTTGCTGCTGTTACAACTTGTGGGGCACATCTGAACCTGACTGCAGCCTGAAGAAGACAGGATCCACCTTTGCAGACCTGGAGAGCCATGAGCAAAAAAATAAATGTTTGCTGCTGTTGTCAGCAGCCAAAATCAATTAATAAAGTATCTATGTCTTACACTTAACTGTTTCATGTACTTCTATTACATGGCTCGTGCTTATAGGCATTTGAGTTTACAACGCCTGCCTTATTATTTCCTGTGGTCATGTAGGCCACAGCTAATCCTGCCAATTATAAAAATAACTTTAATACAAATTGTTCCAAGAAAAAAACTAAGATGCTGGCCAGGTGCAGAGGCTCATGCCTGTAATCCCAGCACTTTGGGAGGCCGAGGCGGGCAGATCACAAGGTCAGGATATCGAGACCATCCTGGCTAACATGGTGAAAACCTGTTTCTACTAAAAATACAAAAAATTTGCTGAGTGTGGTGGTGGGCACCTGTAGTCCCAGCTACTCAGGAGGCTGAGGCAGGAGAATGGCGTGAATCCGGGAGGTGGAGCTTGCAGTGAGCCGCGATTGTGCCACTGCCTGGGCAACAAAGCGAGACTCTGTCTCAAAAAAAAAAAAAAAAAAGAAAAAACTAAGATGCTAAAATAGAACTCTGTCATCCTGTCTCTAACATTTGGGAATAGTAGGGGAGTCACTTCCAAAACCAAATTGCTCCACTAAAAGCAGATACCTCACCTCCCAAAGTCATAAACAAAGTATAGAAATGACTCCAGAAATACAAATAATGCAGAAATGTGCTATGTCACTTCTCATTACTTAGAGCAAGGATCCAGATGTAATCATCATTCTTAGCATTGCACAGATTTAGCAGTGCTTCCGTTTTACTATCGTAGAGGTACACATGAGTTGAACTATGCAGATATTACATATCTCTGTGTTGAAATGAGTTCTCTGGTCCTGTATTCTAGATTATATTACAGTATGAAAATAACATCTGTTTAAGATACAGGATCTCACCCCAGGTTGAAGTACAGTGGTGCAATCATAGTCCACTGCAGGTTTGAACTCAAGTGATCCTCCTGCTTCAGTCTCCCAAGTAGCTGGGACTACAGGCATGCACCACCACACCTAACTAATTTTTTTTTTTTTTTTTACTTTTTGTAGAGCTAGGGTCTTGCTATGCTACTCAGGCTGGTCTCAAACTCCTGGTCTCAAGCGATCCTCCTGCTTCAGCCTCCCAAAGTGCTGGGATTATAGGCATGAGCCACCACACCTGGCTGAAAATACCTTTTTTGATGATATCTTCGAATTCTTTTTTTTTTTTTTTTTTTTGAGACGGAGCCTTACTCTGTTGCCCAGGTTGGAGTGCAGTGGCGCAATTTCAGCTCACTGCAACTTCTGCCTCCTGGATTCAAGCGATTCTCCTGCCTCAGCCTTCCAAGTAGCTGGGACAACAGGCGCATGCTACCACACCCAGCTAATTTTTGTATTTTTGGTAAAGGTGGGGTTTTACCATGTTGGGCAGGCTGGTCTCGAACTCCTGGCCTCAAGTGATCTGCCATCTCGGCCTCCCAAAGTACCGGGATTACAGGTGTGAGCCACTGCGCCTCACCTGTATCTTTAAATACAACTTTAATTTTACCTGTTCACAATAGCATCTATCTCATGCATTCTTAGCATGGGTGATATTAACCCCAAGGGTAAAAGTTGGTTTTGGAGGAAGGGGAAGATTTTACTCTTTTATGTATAAAGCACAGATATTTATACAGTACAAAAAGAGATACACAGTATATGTGTGGTAGAAAAATTTCACTGGAGGGTGTGGTTAAGAAAAAATTGTTTAAAAGGCTTCTTAGGAGACAATAATGAAAAAATGAATGAGGAACACTGATCTATATTACCTCATATGAGAAGGCTACCAAACTGATTTGATCTCCACATAATACAAACTTTGAGGAGTTTGCTCTTCTCAGTGAATGGAACAATGCCCTGTAGTTCACTTCCTTCAGCAGTTCAGCAGAGTTGGTGTCTCTGATTTCTCCTCTGCTGCTTCTGCTTTAGGAATGAATAGTACTTCTCTACTTCCACTTTTCATCTTGGTGTTGTAACTGAATATGTAAGTATACCCAGGTTCAGTGACATTCATGTAAGTCAAAACTGATGATAAATACCTAGGAAATTTTGAAGTTAAAAGTCAGGAAAGAGCAACTATAAAAATGACAGCAAAATATTTCCAGATTGATTCTTACTCTCTTAATCTCCAGATCCACTGTAAGTTCACTCGATCAGTTGCCTTACCACACCCACCCACCAGATCTATCTGACATCTATCTAGGACACTAGTCTTGACCTTTTAACCAGAAACAAAGATTGTGCAATGCAGTTAATTAGGCACCTTCATTGACACCTGTATTTTATTAGTTCCCTACTGCTTCATAACAAATTACCACAAACTTGGCAGCTTAAACAGCATCCATTTATTATGTTACAGTTCTATAGGTCAGAAGTCCAGATAGGGTTGGCTAGGTTCTCTGCTCAAGGTCTTACGAGGTTGAAATCAAGATCTCAGGTGAGCTGGGCTTTTATCTGGAGGTTGGGAGTAAGTATCAACTTCCAAGTTCATTCAGGCTGTTGGCAAAATCTATTTCTCTGCAGTTCTAGGTCTGAGGTCCCTTTCTTGCTCTCATCTCAGGGCCGTTCACTGCTTCTAGAGGCTGCCTACGTTCCTTCAATCATGGCCACTCCATCTTCAAAGCAGCAATGGCATCCTGAGTCCTTTTCAGGTTTTAAACTTTTCTTCCTTCCCCTTTTTAACAGCCAGAGAAAGCTCACTACTTCTAAGGGCTCATATGATTAGATCCAAATAATCTCCCCATCTTAAAGTCAACTATGCCATATAACATATAATAATCATGGGAGTGATATCTCATCATATTCAAAGGTTCCAGGGATTAGGGCAGAACATCTTTGAGAGGCCATTTAAGAAATTCTGCCTACTACAACATTTCTGAGAATAGAATGGTCATAAATTTTTTTTAAATTATACACATACACACATGTATACATACATATGTATACACACATGCATATATTAGTGGTAGGCAGCCTCTAAGACTCAATGGTACTCACCTTTGTTATTCATGCCTTTCTGTAGTCTCCTCCCACACTGTATTAGGTTTGTCTGTGACTAACAGAATACAGCAGAAATGATGGTATATAACTTCCAAGGCTTTGTCTTAAAAGAAATTGTCATTTCTACCCTGTACTCTTGGATCACGTACTCCACAGAAAGTCAGCTGTTGTGTCATGAAGACACTCACGCAGTCCTGTGGAGAGGTTCACACTGCAAAGAACTGCCTACAGCCAGGACAAACTTCCCAGCCACGTAAGCCATGTAAGGAGGCCATCTTGGAAGCTCAACCCCACATGGAGTCGGGGATTCCCACCGACCTTGGATCCCTCAGTTCCCTGGTGCCAGCTGTCATAGCCCCACCAAGGGAGGCCAAGCTCTTTCGCATAACTCTAGGATAGATGCCGCATCCACAGAGCTTAGGAGTAGTCAGACTGCAGGCCCTGCCTCTGCTATTCCTTGCCAGGCAAGGCCACTGGCCAGGGCCCCCAGCATACGCGCTCCACTACCACCTGAGCACTCCGGTCAGTCGGTCATGGCTCTGGCTCTGTATTTCACTGGGTCAGAGCTCCCAGCGGTAACTGACAGGCTCACTGCAACTGCCTCTCCCAGGTCCTTGCTCCTGCTGCCCTCAGGCTGGGGAGGGAGTGAAGAGCCTGAGAGCAAGTAGACCTCCAGGAGGATGCAACTGCCTTCAGGAAAGGTGGCCAGACTCTTTTGTCTCAGAGGCCCAGCCCCGTGCTGCTCCTCACAGGGCAGGGCCTCCTGACTTGGGCCCCCAGCACAGCCACCCCTACCCCCACATGATCACTTCAGTGAGTAGTGGCTCTGCTTCTCTGAGTGGAGCTTCCAAAGGCAACTGACAGGCCCTCTGCCACTGCAGCTGCTGCAGCACCCACTCTTGCTACTTCTAGGCTAGGGAGGGAACAAAGAGCCTGATTGCTTTCAAGCACCTCCAACAGCAGATAGGAGTACCCAACCTGCTCCCCATTCCCTCTTCCCAGGTGCACCCCCCACCACCATCACTCCCAAAGGCAACGGAACAGGTCCTCTGCCGTGGGCACCCCTGCTGCCTCCAGACTAGAGAGAGAAACTCCAGTGCCAGCAGCTACCCTTCAGAGAGGTGGCCAGACTGCTTTCCACATGACCCCCTTCCTCCACTGCCCCCTCCCAAACCAGGGCTGCTGCCTTCTGGCATCCACTGTACTTGTACAAGTATCAAGTACACAACTACCCCACCCCCACATGACCATTTCAGTCATGGCCCAGAGCCCTATCAAAAACCTTACCCCCACAGACCTGTGATCTTCCCTGGGGCTCCCACCACCTAAGTGCCCTGCCTGAGAGTTCAGCCCCTCACCCAGGTATCAGCCCTCACCCCTTCCCATCACAGTCAGGACCTGAGGCTCCCCAAAAATCCAACCCCATCAAGATTCATACAGGAGGTCCAGCTGGCCATCTAGGGGCTAGGGAGTTACAGATCTCCCTACCCTATTCCAATTTTGCTAGTGCTTTAACACATCTCCCATTGCCTGAGGTTGGATGGACAGACACAACCAGCCAACACCACCACAACCAACACACCGCTGCAGAGGCCCAAAGATGGAGTCCCCCAACCCCGCTCTTAAATGAAGAAGAATCATAACATTGGAGAGCAGAGGAGCCACACAGCTACCTATACTAAGCTAAGTGATGAAGTTCTGCCCCAAAAACCACTCCCCTGGAGAGTCAAAAATTAGACATTTCCTAAGGCTCTCAACCATATGGTGGTCTGGAGATAGGCTGCAGTGTGTGTCTGATTCAGGAGTCAAGAGCTCTAGAACAAGGGTGTGACTGGGCAACAATCTACGTTCCAGCCTATCTAGAAGGGGCTCATGTAGCACCCTAAACTCCTGCAGAGACTGTGGCACAATTCACTAGGAGCTTTTCCTTGCCACCCTCATAAGGGTTGGGGACTACACTTGACATAGGGGTATTTGTGGACAAGCCAGGGGATCCAGTCTACCCAGCTATGTCCCCAGCACTCCCATAAAATGGGAAGTACATGGTATGAAGCACTCCACAGTCTAGCCTATCACCTGAAACAACAGAGAACTCTTCACAGTAAACAAATATCAAGTACATAAGTGTCTGCTTCCACCACCCCTGACTCTCACCCATAAGCATCATCTACCGGTCCATAGGATGAACTCTACAGTCCAATATATAACCTGCTGACAGAACATAAGGCCATGGAAACAAAGACAAAAGACCCTACTCGACATACTCTTAAGTCACACCCTTTAGTGAGTGGGGAAAGGAAAGGGGAAAACAACAATATTAACACAAGAAAAGAAAGGGAAAGAAAACCCTACCTGCATGAAAATATCTCCAAAAATTTGAAGTGCCAGCCAGGCACAGTGGTTCATGTCTATAATCCATCCCAGCACTCCAACCCTGGAGGCCAAAGCAGAAGGATTACTTGAGCCCAGGAGTTCAAGACCATGGTGGGACACTGTCTATACAAAGAATTAAAAAATTAGCCAGGCATGATGGCACACACCTACAGTCCCAGCTACTTAGAAGGCTGAGGCAGGAGGACTGCTTCAGCCTGGGAAGTCGAGGCTGCAGTGGGACACGATTCATGCACTTCAGCCTGTGAAGTGAAAGAGTGTGATTGTGAAAGAGTGAGAACCTGTCTCAAAAAACAAAAATTTACAAGTGCCAACACCTACAAATGAGAAGGAAGCAACATAAGAATTTTGACACCAGAAAAATCCGATTTGTGTAACACCACTGAAGAATCACAGTGGCTCTCTAGGAATGGTCCCCAACCAAAATGGCAACTCAGAAATGTCAGATAAATAATTCAAAGCATGGATTGAAAGAAACTCAAAGATATAAAAGAAAAGACTGAAAATCAACACAAAGAAACTATTAAAACAATCCAGGAAATGAAAAAAGAGATAAACGTCTTAAAAAGGAATCAATTAGAGCTTCTGGAACTAAAAACTTCACTTTATGATTGTCAGGCTATTGAAAGACTTATCAATAGACTAGACCAAGCAGAGTATTTCAAACTAACCCATACAGACAAAAGTAAAGAAAAAGAATTTTAGGCCAGGCACAGTGGCTCACGCCTGTAATCCCAGTACTTTGGGAGGCCGAGGTGGGCAGATCACCTGAGGTCAGGAGTTTGAGATCAGCCTGACCAACATGGTGAAAACCCGCCTCTACTAAAAAGGTACAAAATTAGCTGGGTGTGATGGTGCATGCCTGTAATCCCAGTTACTCGGGAGGCTGAGGCAGGAGAATCACTTTAACCCAGGACATGAAGGTTGCAGTGAGCTGAGTTTGCGCCATTGCACTCCAGCCAGGGCAACAAGAGCAAAACTCCATCTCAAAAAAAAAAAAAAAAAAAAAAGAATAAAGAATTTTATAAAATGAACAAGGTCTTTGATAAGTGTGGGATTACATAAAGCAGCAACCAAACCTATGAATTATTGGCATTCCTCAGAGAGAAGGAGAAAAAGTTGACAACCTGGAAAACATACTTGATGGAATAATTCAAGAAAATTTCCCTAATCTTGCTAGAGATATAGATATCCAGGTACAGAAATTCAGACAACATAACGACCATCCCAAAGGCACACAGACACTCACCAAGGTCAACGCAAAAGAAAAAAGTCTTAAAGGCAGCAAGAGAAAATGGTAATGCACGGGCAGAAGGAACCCCATCAGGCTTGCACCAGACATCTCAGCAGAAACCTTGCAAGTCAGAAGAGAGTGGGGATCTATTTTCAGTGTCTTTAAAGAAAAGAAATACCAACAGAGAATTTCATTTTCTACAAACTAAGCTTCATAAGTGAAAAATAAATAAATCCCTTCTCAGACAAGAAAACACTGAGGGAATTTGTTTCAACTAGAACAACCTTTTAAGAAAAGGTCCTTAAGTAAGTGCTAAAAATGGAATGGTAGGAACAACACCAGCTACCACAAAAACACACTTAAGTACATAGCCCACAGGCACTATCAAGTAACTATGCAATCAAATCTACATAATAACCAGCCAACAACACAATGACAGGATCAAAGTCCCATATATCATTAATAAACTTCAATGTAAATGGAACACCCCACTAAAAAGACACAAAATGGTAAGCCTGAAAAAAAGACAAGACTCAACCATCTGTTGTCTTCAAGAGACCCATCTAACACGTAAGTAAGGCTCAAAGTAAAAAGGGATAAAAAAGAGCCAGCAGGCAAATGGATAACAAGTAGAAGTCACTATTCTTATACCAGATAAAACAGACTTTAAACCATAACTAAGAAAGACACAGAAGGGTATTACATAATGACAAAGGGTACAATCCAGCCAGGCACAGTGGCTCATGCCTGTAATCCCAGCACTTTGGGAGGCTGAAGCAGGCAGATCATGAAGTCAGGAGATTGAGACCATCCTAGCCAACATTGTGAAACCCCATCTCTACTAAAAATACAAAAATTAGCTGGGTGTGGTGGCACGTGCCTGTAATCTCAGCTACTTGGGAGGCTGAGGCAGAAGAATCACTTGAACCAGGGAGTCGGAGGTTAGAGTGAGCAGAGATCGTGCCACTGCACTCTAGCCTGGCGACAGAGCGAGACTCCATCTTAACAACAACAACAAAAAGTGTACAATCCAACAGGAAGACTTAACTATCCTAAATATATATCCATCCGAGATTGGAACACCCAGATTCATAAAACAAGTTCTTCTTGACTGATAAAAAGACTTAGACAGCCACACAAAAACTGCGGGGGCGGGGGGCTTCAACACTCCACTGACAGTGACAGAAAGATCATCAAGGCAGAAAAATAACAGAGAAACTCTGGACTTAAACTTGACACTTGACGGATTAAACCTAACAGATATCTATAGAATGATCCACACACCAACCACAGAATATACATTCTTCTCATCTATACAAGGAACATATTCTAAGAGCAACCACATGTTCGGTCATAAAATAAGTGTCAATAATTTTTTTTTTAAATTGAAATCATAGCAAGCACACTATCAGACCACAGTGCCAAAAAAATAAAAATGAATATCATGAAGATCTCTCAAAACTACACAAATATGGAAAGGACACAACTTGCTCCTGAATAACTCCCAGGTGAACATGAAATTAACGCAGAAATCAAAAAATATCCTTTGATATTAATGGAAATAGGAACACAACTTCCCAAAATCTCTGGGAGGCAGCTAAAGCAGTATTAAGAGGAAAGTTTATAACACTAAATTTCTCCATCAAGAAGTTAGAAAGACTTCAAATTAACATTTTAACTTTGCACCTAATGGAATTAGAAAAAAAAAGAATAAACCAACCCCAAAACTACCAGAAGAAAATAAATGCCTAAAATTAGAGAAAAGACTCTGGGGCAAGATGGCCAACTAGATGCAGCCAGGAGGAACACATGCCACCAAGTGACAAGGACTTTGGGAAGACTGGCACATTCTGAGATCTTTGGAGGGAAGGCAATGAGAATTGACAGAGGGAGGATACAGATGCTGGGCTGAAGAAAGAAGCAGCTGCAAACCCTGCACTGGGCTATCCCACTCTGCCACAGCTGTGGTGTGAGTGTAACCCCACCACAGCATGGCCACTGCCAGTGCAAACGTGCATACGGAGGACACCAAGACTTACTTCTGGCCCCCAAGGACTCCTGAGGAAGAGGTGAGTTGAAGAGATGAAAAACAAACCCCTCTCACCACAGACCTCTGAAATCCTAGCAGCAGGAGACCCCATGACCACTCCAGGGCGTGGACACTTGAGCTGGCTGGGAGAGGTGCTTAGAGAGGTGGTAGGGGTAGGACTGCAGTGCGGAACCCAGAGGGTTTGGTGCAGTAATGTCTGCAGTGGAGCACAACCAGGGTTGTCCATCACCCAAGGCTCACCATGCTCTCCTAGGAGACTTTAGCCTTAGAGGAATTGCCAAATCTGAACAGATCGTGGTGGTCTTGCATATGAAATGGGGCCAGTCCAGTCGAAGCACCCCTTGTCTGCTGGCCTCTCCCAGGGTCCCAACCTGGTAGAGCACACTTGCAGTGTACCCTCAGATGTCCAACCGAGGTGCCTCCAGGGGGCCCACATCATAGGTCCTTCACTGGCAGATAGTGCCTGACTGTCAAGAGCTCCAGCAGAGCAGCCTCCACTGAGGCACACCAGACCACCCACACCGTCCACTGACTGCAGCCACCTCTGTGCTGCTTTGCCAGCAGGAACACACACACGCCCGCCCCCACCCCCCACCCTACCGTTTTGCTGGCGCACGTGTGGGTAGACCTCGCCTCCCCTCCACCGCCAGCACCCATGTGCACATGCATCCCACTGTGCCACAGCTGCAACGTGAGTGTAACCCCATCACTGTGTGGCCATTGCCAGTGAAAACGCACCTACGGAGGACAGTGACCCACATGCCACCCCACACTGCCACCAGCACAAACACACATGGAGACTGGCAGCCCTGTACCTGCCAGTACCGCACTACCCCCTGCGCCAACACCGCCACCAGTGTGAATATGCACACAAAGGCTGGCAGCCCTGCACCCACCAGCACCCCATCCAAGCCAAGGAGCATGCATCCCACCATAATGCAGCTGCTTTTGGCACATGTGAACAAGCACAGATCCCACTGCCACCACCCCAGCAATGCATTTTGGCTGGCACCACCCATCAGTGTTGTGGCCAGAGATCCAAGAACACCTGGGCCCCTCTAACACAGAAGGTTCCTAACCTGAAGGGCCCAGAGAACAAAGCTGGGGGCCTGAATTCAAATTCAAGAAATGCAGAGAACCTCCGTGAGATACTACCCAAGATGATCATCCCCAAGACACAGTCATCAGATTCATCAAAGTCAAAATGAAGGAAAAAAATGTTAAAGGCAGCTAGAGAGAAGGGGCAAGTCGCCTACAAAGGGAACTCCATCAGGCTCACAGTGAACCTTTCAGTAGAAACTCTACAAGCCGGAAGAGATTAGAGGACTATATTCAACATTCTTAAGGAAAAGAAATTCCAATCATGAATTGTGTGTGTGTGTGTGTGAGAGAGAGAGAGAGACAGGGTTTCACTCTGTCACCCAGGCTGGAGTGCAGTGGCATGATCACAGGTCACGGCAGGAATGACCTCCTGGGGCCAAGCAGTCCTCCCACCTCAGCCTCCCGAGTAGCTGGGACTACAGGCACATGCCACCATGCCTGGCTAATTTTTGCATTTTTTGTAGAGACAGGGTTTCACCATGTTGCCTAGGCTGGTCTCAAACTCCCAGGCTCAAACATTCCACCTGCCTCAGCCTCCCAAAGTGCTAGGATTATAGGCATGAGCCACCACACCCAGCCCCAACCAAGAATTTCATATGCAGCCCAACTAAGCAAAGGAGAAATAAGATCCTTTTCAGACAAACAAATGCTAAGGGAATTTGTTACCATTAGACCTGCCTTACGAGAGGTCCTGAAGGGAGTGTTAAATATAAAAAGGAAAGACCATCACCAGCCACTACAAAAACACACTTAAGTACATAGACCATTGCCACTATAAAACAACAACACAAACAAGTATGCATAATAACCAGCTAACAACACAATGACAATATCAAATCCACACGTCAATATTAATGTTGAATGTAAATGGGCTAAATGCCCCAATTAAAAGCCACAGAGTGGCAAGTTGGACAAAGTGGCAAGACTCAATGGTGTGCTATCTTCAAGAGACCCATCTCACATGCAATGACAACCATAAGCTCAAAATAAAGGGATGGAGAAAAATCTACCAAGCAAACAGAAAACAGAAAAAAGTAGGGGTTGCTATTATAACAGACAAAGCCAACTTTAAACCAGTAAAGATTAAAAAAAAAGACAAAGAAGGTCAGGAGATCGAGACCATCCTGGCTAACACGGTGAAACCCCGTCTCTACTAAAAAATACAAAAAACTAGCCGGGCGCAGTGGCGGGCGCCTGTATTCCCAGCTACTCGGGAGGCTGAGGCAGGAGAATGGCGTGAACCCGGGAGGCGGAGCTTGCAGTGAGCTGAGATCCGGCCACTGCACTCCAGCCTGGGCGGCAGAGCGAGACTCCGTCTCAAAAAAAAAAAAAAAAAGACAAAGAAGGGCACTATATAATGGTAAAGCATTCAATTCAACAAAAAGACCTAATTATCCTATATATGCAGCAAACACAGGAGCACCCAGGTTCATAAAGCAAGTTCTTAGAGACTTATGAAGAGACTGCATAATAATAGTGAGACTTCAACACCCCACTAACATTATAAGACAGACCATTAAGACAGAAAACTAATAAAGAAATTCAAGACCTGAACTCAACACTCGACCAAATGAACCTAATACACATCTACAGAACTCTCCACCCAAAAACAACAGAATATATATTCTTTTCATCTGTACAGGGCACACGCTGTAACACTGACCACACAATCAACCATAAAACAATTGTCCACAAATTTTAAAAAAAAACCTGCAATCATACCAATCACACTCTTGGACCACAGCACAATAAAAATAGAAATCAATACTAAGAAAATCACTTAAAAACCATACAATTACATGGAAAATAAACAACCTGCTCCGGAATGACCTTTGGGTAAACAAACAAATTAAGGCAGAAATCAAGAAATTCTTTGAAACTAATGAGAATAAAGGTACAACATACCAGAATCTCTGGGACACAGCTACAGCAGTGTTAAGAGGGAAGTTTATAGTGTTAAATGCCCATATCAGAAAGTTCAAAAGTTCTCAAGTGAATAACCTAACATCTCACCTAAAGGAAACAGAGAAGCAAGAGCAAACCAACCCCAAAGTTAGCAGAAGGTAAGAAATAACCAAAATCAAAGCTCAACTAAACAAAATTGAG
The DNA here is from genome assembly GCF_003255815.1 of Theropithecus gelada. NCBI lineage: Eukaryota > Metazoa > Chordata > Mammalia > Primates > Cercopithecidae > Theropithecus > Theropithecus gelada. The sequence goes on along the minus strand of NC_037675.1, from coordinate 69,234,568 downwards.
ATGCAAAAATAATAATAATAATAATTAGATCAAAGAATCAAGGAGTTTGTTCCTTGAAAGAATATATAAGATAAACTGCTAGCTAGACTAATAAGAAAAAAAAAAGATCCAAATAATCAGAAATGACAAAGGTGACATTCCATCGACCCCACAGAAATACAAAAAACCCTCAGAGAACTACTACAAACATCTTTACGTACACAAACTAGAAAACCTAGAATAAATGCATAAATTCCGAGAAACATGCAACCTCCCAAGATTGAACCAGAAAGAATTTAAACTAATGAAAAGACCAATAATGAGGTCCGAAATTCAATGAGTAACAAAAAGCCTACCAAGCAGAAAAATCCCAAGACCAGACACGTTCACAGCCTAATTCTACCAGATGTATAAACAAGCGCTTACACCATTCCTACTGACAATGTTCCAAGAAACGGAGGAAGAGGGACTCCTCCATAACTCATTCTATAAGACCAGTATCAGCCTGACACCAATATCTGGCAGAGACACAATGTAAAAGAAAGCATCAGGTCAATATCCCTGATGAATATGGATGCAAAACATCTTTAAGAAAGTATGAGCAAACTGAATCCAGCAACACATCAAAAAGTTAATACATCATGATTAAGTAAGCTTTATTCCTGGGATGCAGGGCTAGTTCAACATATGCAAATCAATAAATGTTATTCACAACATAAACAGATTTAAAGCAAAAACCATATGATCATCTCCATAGACACAGAAAAAGCTGTCAGCATAATCCAACACCCCTTCATGGTAAAAACCCTCAACAAACTAGGCATCAAAATGAACATACCTCAAAATACTAAGACTCATTTATGACAAATCCAAGCCAACATCATTCTAAACAGGCAAAATTTGGGAGAACCAGAACAAGACAAGGATGTCCAGTCTTGCCACTCCTATTCAACATAGTACAGGAAGTCCTAGCCAGAGCAATCAGGCAAGAGAAAGAAATAAGGCTGGGCACGGTGGCACATGCCTGTAATCCCAGAATTTTGGGAGGCCTACACGGGCAGATCACTTGAGGTCAGGAGTTCAAGACCAGCTTGGCCAATATGGTGAAACCCCATCTCTACTAAAAATATTAAAAATTAGCTGGGAGTGCTGGTGCACACCTAAGTCCCAGCTACTTGAGAGGCTGAGGCAAGAGAATCACTTGAACCCAGGAGGTTAAGGTTGCAGTGAACCAAGATCGTGCCACTGCACTCCAGCCTACGCGACAGAGTGAGACTCCATCTCAAAAAGGAAAAAAAAACAAGAAATAAAAGGCCTCAAAACAGAAAAAAAGTAGAATCATCTTTCTTCACTGACAATATGATTTTATACCTAGAAAACCCTAAAGATTGCTCCAAAAGGCTCCCAGAACTGATAAATGACTTTAGTAAAGTTTCAGGCTACGAAATCAATGCACAAAAATCAGTAGCTTTTCTATACACCAATAACACTCCAGCTGAGAGCCAAGTCAAGAATACAATCCCATTTACAATAGCTACACACAAAAAAATAAAATATCTAGGAATACATCTAATCAAGGAGGTGAACGATCTCTGGAAGGAGAACTATAAAACACTGCTGCAAGAAATCATAGATGATACAAACAAATGAACAAACATTCCATACTCATGGATGTAAAGAGTCAGCGCCGTTAAAATGGCCTATTTCCCAAAGCAATGTACAGGTTCAAATTACCAATGTCATTTTTCATAGAATTAGAAAAAGCTATTCTAACATTCACATGGGAAGTTAGAGTCTGAAAAGCCAAAGCAATCCTAAGCAAAAAGAACAAAGCCAGAGGCATCACACTACATGACTTTAAACTATAGTAACCAAAACGGCATGGTACTGGTACAAAAACAGACACATTGATCAATGGAACATAATAGAGAACCCAGAAATGAAACCACACACTTACAACCTCTGATCTTTGACAAAGTTAACAAAAATAAAAAATGGGGAAAGGACTCCCTATTCAATAAATGCTGCTGGGATTACCTGCTAGCCATACGCAGAAGAATTAAACTGGACCCCTACCTTTTACCATACACAAAAATTAACTCAAAGATGGGTCAGCAATTTAAATGTGAGACCCAACCCATAAAAATCCTAGAAGAAAACCAAGGAAAATCTATTCTGGACATCACCCTTGGCAAAGAATTAATGGCTAAGACCTCAAAAACAATTGTAACAAAAATAAAAATTGACAAGTGGGACCTAACTAAAGAGCTTCTGCACAGCAAAAGAAACTATCAACAGAGTAAACAGACACCCTACAGAATAGGAGAAAATATTCATGAACTAGGCATGTGACAAAGTTCTAATATCCAGATTCTATAAGGAACTTAAATCAACAAGCAAAAAACGACCCCATTAAAAGTGGGCAAAGGACACTTCTCGAAAGAAGACATACATGTGGCCATCAAATATATGAAAAAATGTTCACCATCCCTAAACATTAGAGAAATGCAAATAAAAACCACAATGAGATACCATCTCACACCAGCCAGAACGGTTATCATTAAAAAGTCAAAATGGCCAGGGACAGTGGCTCATGCCTATAATCTCAGCAATTTGGGAGGCTGAGGTGGACAGATTACTTGAGGCCAGGTGTTTGAGACCCGTCTGGCCAACATGGTGAAACCCCATCTCTACTAAAAAATACAAAAAAATTAGCTGGGCGTGGTGGCACACACCTGTAATCCCAGCTCCTCAGGAGGTTGAGGAACGAGAATCGCTTGAACCTGGGAGGCAGAGGTTGCAGTGAGCTGAAAGTGCCAGTGCCCTCTAGCCTGGGCAACAGAATGAGACTCTGTCTCAAAAATAAGCAAACAAAAAAGTCAAAAAATAATAGATGCTGGCCAGGCTGCAGAGAAAGAGAAAAGGGACTGCTTATACACTGTAGGTGGAAATATAAATTAGTTCAACCACTGTGCAAATGAGTTTGGAGATTTCCCAAATAACTTAAAACTGAGCTACCATTTGACACAGCAGTCTCATTGCTGGACATATACACAAAGGAAAACAAATCACTCTACCAAAAAGACATACGCACTTGTATGTTCACTGTTACACTATTCACAATAGCAAAGACATGGATCAACCTAAGTGTCCATCCATGGTACAGTAGATAAAGAAAATGTGGTAAATATATACCATGGAATACTACACAGCCATAAAAAGAACAAAATCATGTCCTTTGAAGCAACACGGATGCAGCGCTTGGTCATTATCCTAAGTGAATTAACACAGGAACAGAAAACCAAAGACTGCATGTTCTCACTTATAAGTGGGAGCTAAACATTGGGTATAGATGGACATAAAGATGGGAACAATCAACACTGGAGACTATTAGGAGGAGGAAGAAGGGAGGGGATAAAAGGCTAAAAAAACTACCTACTGGGGACTATGTTCAGTACCTGACAGATGGTATAAATCGTACCCCAAACCTCAGCATCACGCAATATACCAATGTAACAAACCTGTACATATACCACCTGAACCTAAAATAAAATAGGGCACCCAATTATTAGAGAATAATCATTCTTTTCAAGCACACATGCAACATTTATCAAAGTTGATCACAAACTTAACCTTAAAAGATGTCTCAGGGAACTTCAAAGAATCAATATCATGCAAAGTTATCTGACAAAAATGCAATTACATTAATAATGTAATTAAAAGAAATTTTTTAAATTAAATAATTTAGATATTTTAAAATTCCAAATGATTCATGTGTCAAAGAAGCAATTGTGATGGGAATGTTTCAATACTTTTAGAACAGAATAAAAATGGAAATACTATATATCAAAATAGAAGGCTTCAAGAAAAATTCACAGTCTTAAAAGGTCAGAGTAAAAAGAAAAACTGAAAATTAATAGATTAAATGTGTAATTTAAGAAATTAGATTAAAAAAAAAACCCACCAAAAAATTAAATAAAAGGAGATAATAAGAAAATGGCAGAAATAAAGGAGGTAGAAGATGAACAAATAATAGAGAGGACTGACAAAGAACAACAACAAAATGCTGAGTTCTTTAAAATGATGACAAAAATACTCAAACCTCTGACAAGATTTTTTTTAAAAGAGAGGGAGAAATAAAACAAAGTAATATCAGAAATGGAAAGGGGGACAAAAACCACATGTAAAACCAGATTTAAGAGCTGTAAGATTATAATGAATAACTTTATTATAATAAATTTGAAAATATAAAGAAAATGGACAAATTCCTAAAAATCTCATTCACTGAAACTAATCAAGAAGAAATAGAAAACGTGAGTAGTCCTATAATCATTAAAGGAATTGAATTTTTTTAAAAATCTTCTAAGAAGGAAAAAGATCAAGATCAGATAATTTTTGAGACAAGTTCTACCAAATCTTCAAGGAACAAATAATTCCCATGATATGCAAAATATTGCAGAATATTAAAAAAAAGAGATATTCCATAATCCATTCTACCAAACTAGTATAAGATAAATACTAATTCAGACAAAGACACTACTAAAAGGAAAATTACAGCTCAATATCCATCCTAAATATTGAAAAATCTTAAATTTATTAGCAAACTGAATTCAACAGTTTATAAAAAAAGATAATATATCATGACCAAGTTGAACTTGTCCCAAAAATGCAATAGTAGTTTAACATCAGAAAAATCTATTAAATGTTTCTCACCAAAGAAAAATAGACCAAAGAAAAATAACATAATCATTTCAATCAATGCAGAAAAAAAAGCTTTTGATAAAATATAACACCAAATTAGTATTTTAGCTAGGAAATGAAGGACAGTTCCTTATTTCTGATCAAGAATATCTACTTACAGCAAACATCACAGGTTTTTTTTTATTATTTTTTTTTATCTAGAAATAATTTTAAACTTACAGGAAAATGGTGTTAATAAAAACAGAAGGCCAGGCGCAGTAGCTCACACCTGTAATCCCAACACTTTGGGAGGCCAAGGCAGAAGGGATCACTTGAGGTCAGGAGTTCAAGACCAGTCTGGGCAACATAGCAAGTTCTCATCGCTACAAAAGATTTTAAAAATTAGCCAGGCATGGTGGTGCACACCTGTAGTCCTAGCTACTTGGGAGGTTCACTTCACTCAAGGAGTTTGAAGCTACAGTCAGCTATGGGCTGTGCCACTACACTCCAGCCTAGGTGACACAGCTAGACTATGTATTTTTTTTTAATTTAAAATAAAGATAAATTAAAAATAAATAAAAACAGAATACAGAACTATGTATTCTTTTCCCACATCCACCCACTGTTAACATTTTGCCCAATTTGCTTTATCATTTTGCTTGCTGTCTTACCTCCACATGTGTGTATGTGCATGTGCATGTATGATACACAGTATGAAATCAGTATGTCAAGTTACACTCCCATTTTTATTGCAGCACTATTCACAGTACCCAAGAGATGGAATCAACCTAAGTGTCCATCAACAGACAAATGGATAAAGAATATGTGGTACATACATGCAATGGAGTACTATTCAGCCATAAAAAAGAATAAGATTCTGTCATCTGCAACAACATGGATGGAACTGAAGGTCATTAGGTTAAATAAAATGTCAGACACAAAAAGACAAACATTGTATGTTCTCATTCATATGGAGAAGCTAAAAAAATTGATCTTATAGAAGTAGAGAGTAGAATAGTGGTTACTAGAGGCTGAGATGGTTAGAGGGAGACAGCCAAAGATTGGTTAGCAGTTATAAAATTATAGCAAGATAGGAGGAATAAGTGTTAGTTTTCTATAGCGCTTTAGGGGAACTATAATTTACAATTTATTGTATGTTTTCAAATAGCTAGAAGACGGGCTTTTGGATGTTCCCAACACACAAAAAAAAGATAAATGTTTGAAGCAATGGATATGCCAATTACCCTGACTTGATCATTATACATTGTACACACATATCAAAATATCACATTGTACCCCATAAATATATACAACTATTGTATCAATTAAAAATTGTAATAAAAGCAAAAACAAAATTCTTTGTTTGAAGATAAATTGATATAATCTGTGTACTCAGTTGAAAAACAAAAAACAAAAAAGATTGAAGAGGCTACCTGTAGCTAGAACAGAAAGGAGAGAATCTGCCCCTACTAAGGAGTCAAAGTACTTATATTTCCTATTCCAAGTCAGCCAATTAGATAACAACAAAACACCTAAAAGGCTTGTAACTTCTGTTTGGATTTTTAAAAATCATTAATAAAAGCTAAGTGAAAAAGTATTAAAAATTATTCCAAAACTTAAAAAGTAAAAAGAATTTCCCAGCTAACCTTCTTTAAGTTCAATGTTTTTGCTATTTAAATAAGTAAGTTTATGACTGTGGATCACTAGTGTAATAAACCTTATTTAAGCAAGTGGAACTTCAGCCCAAAAAGTTTATGTAAAATCATACGATTCTGGCACCACCTGGTGGCAGTATATTCCAAAAGCAGAGGGGGTGTGTGTGTGTGTGTGCATTTTTATTAATAACTAATTCACTCACTTATTACCAACTATTTAATAGGCATCTGCTAGGCGTAGTTCATATAAATCTTTAAATCTCTCTTGGAAGACAGGAAATAAAATAAAGTATAGTATCTAAAACAGGGTCCCTATCTCCAAGGAAAAAAAAATCGACAGTTAAATTATGACTGTCAGAATGTAACAAAAGAATCTGTTCCTGTTTAGAAGTTTCCTGAAAGTATTTATGCCCCTAGAACTTTCAAGCAAGAAGTCCTTAGGAGTGTATTGATAAACATAGTCTATCAAATCACCACATTGTAAGCAGTTTTCAAGGAAAATAACCAGTGGTTTTAAAATGTCCTCAAATTACTGACACTTCTTCATTTAAAAGGTTGGCCAGGTGTAGTGGCTCACGCCTGTAATCCCAGCACTTTGGGAGGCCCAGGTGCGTGGATCACCTGAGGTCACCAGTTCGAGACCAGCTTGGACAACATGGTGAAACCCCATCTCTAGTAGAAATATAAATATTACCCAGGTGTGGTGATGCGTGCCTGCAATCCCAGGTACTCACTTGATCCTGGGAGGCAGAGGTTGCAACGAGCCAAGATTGTGCCACTGCACTCCAGCCTAGGCAACAGAGCAAGACTCTGTCTCAAAAAAAAAAAAAAGACGCTAATTTCCCTTTCCCTAAATGTAGGTTTGACTTAATGACTCACTTCTAATGACGAAAAGTGGCAGAGGTAGGGGCATGTAACTTCTAAAGCTAGGTTGCCAAAGATATCACCACTTCCATCTTGCCTTCTTCGAAACCACTCACCTGGGGGAAGTCAGCCATCATGTCATAAGACTCAAGAAGCCTGTGGAGAGCCTACCTGGGGAGGTACTGTGGCCTTCTGCCAACCACCAGCACCCGTTTTCCAGTCATGTAAATGGCCCCCTCAGAAACAGATCCTACAGCCCCGACCAAGCTTCAGATGACCGCATCCCTCATCAACATTGCTAAGCTAAGCCACTCACAAAGAAACTAAGAAATAACCAATGTTTATTGTTTTAAGCCACTTAGTTTTTGGAATAATTTGTTATGCAACAGTATTAACTAATCCAATAACCTGTCACTTCCTAGAAGACATTTTATCTATAACAGAAAGTAAAAATAGCTCACTCTAGTTTAATACTATAATTTTTCCATGTGTTAACAAAATTTCAAATTGTCCTTCCTAATTTATAAGGAGTGATCCTTTTTTAATTCCTCCAATTGTTTCACAATATTATTTCATAATATTTACTACCTTCTTTTTTCTGAGACAGGGTCTTGCTCTGTTACCCAGGCTGGAGTGCAGTGGTGTGACCATGGCTCACTCCAGCCTTGAACTCCCTGGCTCAAGGTCAGCCTCCTGAGTAGCTCGGACCATATGCATGCACCACCACATACGGCTAAATGGTTTCTTTTTTTTTTTTTTTTTGATAAAGATGGGGTCTTGCGTTGTTGCTCAAAGTGCTGGGATTACAGGCATGATATAATCATATAGATATAATATATAATGTTATTTATGTGCATACATATTACATATGACATGCATGTATATATTACATGTATGTGACATATGTGTATATGTGTGTACATATAACATAAATATATGTATGCAGGTATATATAACATATGTGTATGTATCATATATATAAAACACATATATAAACACACCCAGCAATATTTATCACTTTCTAAGTTAATTCAATGAAACAGCAACCTAAGTAGATTTTAATCAGTCAGCAAGGATTTTGTTTTTAACCCCTCTGTTTGCAGAGCAACCACACTAAGCACTGTGTGGAGAACCATATCCTTGAAGTACTTATAATTTAAATCAGATTACTGTTCAAGAAATAATTTATGTTTTTTAACTAAACTTTTTCCCTGGCTCTGAAGATTATAGGTCAATGGAAGAAGGTATGAAAAATTTTTCCTTTACCTCTGTGAGGGATCCACAAGCCACACCACCATGCAGGGCTTCGTCCAAAGCAGAAAGGGTAGTAGATAAGAATGCTGGTGATAAATCAGCAGACCTTTGTGCTTTTATCTCATAAGCCTGAACAAGAAAATGATTAAGTTTTTTTTCAACCTTTATATATATTCAAAAACATAAACCAACTCTAATTTTCTAAATTTTAGCAACTTTAACCCTAATCCATCCTTTTCCCTTCTATTATTTATTTGTTCAACAAATATTTACTCTGTGCCAGAGTCTGTGCTAGATTATGGGGATATGACAAAACAGAGAGAGACGCTGCCCTCACAGTCTTATGAAGTCAACCACAGACTATGAAATTAGGACTAGAAACCAGGCAATTACAACACAATTAATAAGAGATAATGTAATAGGGAAAGTATAACTGATATAGATTTTGGAAACAATGGAATTGCTGGATGCCTGTGCTAAAATCTGAAAGAGCTATTAGGTAAGCAAGGGAAATGTGACTATTCCTGCCAAAGAGGGCAGAATGTACAAAGAAAGGTCAAGAAGCAAGAGAGGAAACAGGGACTAACACAAACTGTAAAATATACAGTTCATTTAGAATGGCTAAAAGATGGAGTGTGGGTGCAGTACAGCAAGCAATGAGGCTAGAGAAGTAAGCAGGGGCCTAACCATGAACAGCTCTGTTGAAGATGCAAAAAGGAGTGACGTGATCAAGTCATCATTTCAAAGTCGGGTTCATTTGTGAAGAACAGTGTGAAGGAAGGTGTGGAAGGCTGAGAAATGACCCCCCACCCCCACCCCTGGATATCCAAATCAAATCTCCAGAACCTGTCTGTGAATATTACCTTATTTGCAAAATGGGTGTTTGCAGATTTGATTGTTAAAGACCTTGAGATGAAGGGATAATCATGGATTATCCAGATGGACCCTAAATACCCTCACTCATAAGAGAGAGGCAGAGGGAATTCAATACATACAGGAAAAGGTTACGTGAAGATGGAATAGAGAGAGAAGCAGCCACAAGCCAAGGAATGCTAATGGCCACCAAAAGCTGAAAGAGGCAAGGAACTGATAATCCCCTAGAACCTCTGGAGAGAACGCAGCTCTGCCTACACCTTAATTTTGAACCTCTGAACTCCAAAACTGTAAGAGGATAAATTTCTGTTGTCTGAAGCCACCCAGGGTATGATTTGTATTAGAACTGCCACAGGAAACTAATACAACAAATTATAATTTCAAAGGCATACTCAGATTAGTTTGTGAAGAACAGCTTGAAACTGGGAGATCTGTCAGGAAGACATTACAATCATTCCAAAGAAAATTAATGGTAGCTAGAAGAAGGTAATAGTAGTGGAGATAAAAACTTTTGGTACTAGCAACTTTATCGAAAGCCAGGTACACAGTACGACAGTACCCCTTATCCACGGTTTCACTTCCCATGTTTCAGTTACCCATGGTCAACATTGATCTGAAAATATTAAATGGATAATTCCAGAAATAATTCATAAGTTTTAAATTGCACACAGCTCTGAGTAGCATGGTGAAATCTCACATGATCCCGCTTGGATGTGAATCATCCCTTTGCCAAGTGTATACGCACTATAGACATTCCCTGCCTGTTAGTCAGTAGCCATCTCAGTTATCAGATCCAAAAAACGTAGTATACATATAGTTTGGTACTATCCAAATTTTCAAACATCCACTGAGGGTCTTGAAACATATTCCCTGCGAACAAGGGGAGAAACACTACTTATCTGAAGTTTTTCCAATATTATAAAATTCTGAAATTCTCCTTTTTTTTTGTTCAAGACAGAGTCTCACTCTGTCACCTGGGCTGGAGTACAGTGATGCGATCTCAGCTCACTACAACCCCACTTCCTGGGTTCAAGCGATTCTCCTGCTTCAGCCTCCCAAGTAGCTGGGATTACAGGTGCCTGCCACCACACCCAGCTAATTTTTTTATTTTTAGCAGAGACTGGGTTTTGCCATGTTGACCAGACTGGCCTCGAACTCCCACCCTCAAGTGGCCTGCCCACCTCGGCTTCCCAAAGTGCTGGAATTACAGGTGTGAGCCACTGCACCTGGCCCAAAATTCTCCTTTATTATCCTTGGTGTTTGTCCACAAGAAATTATACAAAGAATTCTGGTGATTTTATGTGTTGGTTTTGATCATTCTGATGTATTTAGAGCTACAAAAGTTAATGCTCTATAAGGAAAATTGTTTTTTAAATTACTTTTATTAATATTCCGGGATATTAAAATTTTACCTGATTTTTAAAAGATGTTCATTTTCTAATGTTCCTTTTATTATTTTAAAGGCTTTTGACAACCTCCGTTTGTTAATGGTCTGCTGTACATTTCAGTTTAGCTTTGCCTGCATCAGGGCACTGTCCAGTCGCTATGCTAGGATATGGAGCAAATAACATCAGCTCCTCTTAGATACTGCTGTGATTCAGGAATCATGAACAGTAAGGAAAAGGCAAGGATAGGCAGGTAAAGAGCATTTGTTGCACATCTACTATGTGCTGTATTAAGTACTTCACGTACATTATTTCATTTACACACAGGTATAATTATCTCCATTTCACAAAGGGTAAAAAAACTGAGACTAAGAGATTCGCCAGATATTACCACAAGGGTACAAACAAGAACCATTGCTGCTTTTTTCCTAATTAAAGAACATAACTTACCTAAAGCAAATTTGGAAAGAAGAAAAAAGTTAAAGAAAACAGAAGTCAGTAAAAAATTCCACAATCCTAAGATAACCATTATTAACAATATATGCCAAATACCTTTATAACGTTCATTTTTATAAAATTGGCATGTATACTATATACAATTTCGTAGCCTGCTTTTTTCACTAAGCATTTATATCCTGGGCATTTCTCCTGTTATTACAAATTCTTGGCTGGTCATGGTCGCTCATGCCTGTAATCCCAGCACTTTGGGAGGCTAAGGCAGGAGGATCACTTGAAGCCAGGATTTCAAGATCAGCCTGGGCATCATAGAAAGACCTCATCTCTATAAAAATAAATAAATAATAATTTTTCAAAGATTTTAGTGCCTACATAATATTCCTTAACATAAATGTAATATAATTTATCTCCTTCCTTACTATTATTATTGTTTCCAATGTTTTGATATAAAAAATATTTCAGTAGGCATCCTTACGTACACATTTTTGTCTATAATCTATCATCAGGCAATGTGGATGCATGTGAGGATACTTTCTCAAACATGCAAAGGCAGCCCAATCTGTCCAAATTAAAGTACTTCATTTGCAATTTTAAGTGTAATTTCTAGAATAATAGATTTGGTAAGTCAAAAAAATAATAATTGGCTGGGTGCAGTGGCTCACACCTGTAATCCCAGCACTTTGGAAGGCCGAGGTGGGTGGATCGCCTGAGGTCCGGAGTTTGAGACCAGCCTGACCAACATGGAGAAACCCCATCTCTACTAAAAATACAAAAGAAAAAATTAGCCGGGCGTGGTAGCACATGCCTGTAATCCCAGTTACTTAGGAGGCTGAGGCAGGAGAATCGCTTGAACCTGGGAGGCGGAGGTTGCAGTGAGCCAAGATTGTGCCATTGCACTCCAGCCTGGGCAACAAGAGCAAAACTTCGTCTCAAAAAAAGAATAAAATGAACTAATAGAACAAAACTTCAGAGAAGTAGTATGTATATAAATGAGACAAAGACGAGTTTTGTGATATGACACTACCAGTTTTTCTTCTACTTTGGTGGCTGCTTCTTCTCAGACTCATTATCGTCTAATCTGACCTGTAACTGTTGGCATCACTCAGGTTTCAGGCTTAAGTACACTTATCGTCTTACTGTATGCACTTTATAGGCAATCACTCATCCATTCTGATAGCTTCAACTATCATATTTACACCAATGACTCCCACGTGCATGCCTCACCTTCAAGGTCCAGGTCCATATATTTAACTGCCTACTTCCCATCTTCACAATATGTTTTATAAGCATCTTAAATCAGACAAGTACCGGACGGTACGGTGGTTCATGCCTGTAATCACGGCACTTTGGGAGGCTGAGGCAGGTGGATCACCTGAGGTCACGAGTTAGAGACCAGCCCGGCCACCATGCTGAAACCTTGTCTCTACTAAAAATATAAAAAATTAACCGGGCATGGTGTTGGGTGCCTGTAATCCCAGCTACTGAGGAGGCTAAGGCAGGAGAATCGCTTGAACCTGGGAGCCTGAGCCGAGATCTTGCCATTGCACTCCAGCCTGGGCGACAAGAGCAAAACTTCATCTCAAAAAAAAAAACTTACACAAGCACTAAATTGAATGTATGATCCGCCTCCCTCAAACCTGCTCCTCTTCCAGTACTCCTGATCTAAGGAAATGGTACCACTCCGTTTCTCAGAGCAAAAGTCAGGGAATCATCTCTGACACTTTTCTGTACGTCACTACCACCTCAGCCAAACAATTACCAAATTCCATTAATATTCTCTCCTAGGCTGAGCACAGTGGCTCACGTCTGTAATCCCAGCATATTGGGAGGCTGAGGCAGGTGGATTGCTTGAGGCCAGCAGTTCGAGACCCACCTGGCCAACAGCAAAACCCCATCTCTACTAAAAATACAAAAATTAGCCATGTGTGATGGTGCATGTCTGTAGTCCCAGCTACTAAGGAGGCTTAGGCACAAGAATTGCCGGAACCAGAAGGCAGAGGTTGGAGTGAGCCGAGATTGCACCACTGCACTCCAGCCTGGACAACAGAGTGAGACTCTGTCTCAAAAACAAACAAAAAAAATTATCCCTCCTAAATATCTCTCATATTAATCAACACTACAACCTCTGCATCAATAATACAAGTCACCATCACTTTTGGTCTGGAACACAGTAATAGGTACCTAACTAATCTTCATGAATATTTTCTTCCTCCTTTTTAATCACTTGTCCACATCCAAGACTGATCTTTTTAAAACACATATTACAGTATACCCTTCTTATGAGTTTCCACTGCTCTCAGAATAAAGTCCAGAATCCTTAACTTGGCGTGCAAAGCCCTAATAATCTGACTCCTGCTTACTTCTCTGGCTTCATCTCCTACCACTCTCTTCTTTGCTGTTGTGTCCCACTCGTGCAAGCCCCATTCTCCTTCTCTTCCCAGGGCCTTTGCATCTGTTATACCCAGTGTCCAATAACTCTTCCCTGCCCATCTCCCTTCCCAACTCCTTTGCCTATCTCTCACCTATTCATCTTCCACGTTTTAGCTAAAGTACTGCTTCCTTGGAAGGGCCCTCCTGACCCCCAAACTAAGTAGTGTCCCTTATTATAAAGTTTCATAGCCCCTTATGCCTTTCCTTTATAGGATTTAGCACTATTATAATTAATTATTTCTGAATTAATATTTTAATGTCTGGCTTCCCTCACTAGACTGTAAACTACAAGAGGGCTGGAACTGTATAAACTTGTTCACCATGACATCCCCAGTGCCTGACAAAGTACCTAATACATACTTGACATTCAGTAAATACAGGTCAAAAGAATAAATGATTGAATTGAATAAATGAGCAAAAAAATTTCCTGAAGAAATGAACTAAAACTAAGCCAATGGACGAATAACAGGCAAGCAGAGAGCCAAATTATGAATGAACTCCCATTCACAATTGCTACAAAGAAAATAAAATACCTGGCAATACAGCTAACAAGGGACATGAAGGACCTCTTCAAGGAGAACTACAAACCACTGCTCCAAGAAATCAGAGGACACAAACTAACAGAAAAACATTCCATGCTCATGGATCTCATGGATAGGAAGAATCAATATCATGAAAATGGCCATATTGCCCAAAGTAATTTATAGATTCAATGCTATTCCCATTAAACTACCATTGACATTCTTTGCAGAATTTTTAAAAACTATTTTAAAATTCACACGAAACCAAAAAGGAGCCTGTATAGCCAAGACAATCCGAAGCAAAAAGAATGATGCTGCAGGCATCACGCTACCCAACTTCAAACTATACTACAAGGCTCTAGTAATCAAAACAGCTTGGTACTGATACAAAAACAGACACATAGACCAATGCAACAGAACAAAGAACTCAGAAATAAGACCACACACCTACAACCATCTGGTCTTCAACAAACCTGACAAAAACAAGCAATGGGGAAAGGATTCCCTATTTAACAAATGATGCTGGGAGAACCGGTTAGCCATATGCATGAAACTGAAACTGGACCCCTTCCTTACACTTTACACAAAAATTGACTCAAGATGGATTATAGACTTAAATGTAAAACCCAAAACTACAGAAAAAACCCAAAACCTAGAAGAAAATCTAGGCAATACCATTCAGAACATAGACACAAGTAAAGATTTCATGATGAAAATGCCAAAAGCAATTGGAACAAAAGCAAAATTGACAAATGGGATCTAATTAAACTAAAGAACTTCTGCATCACAAAAGAAACTACCATGGTAGAAAATGGGAGAAAATTTTTTCAATCTATCCATTCTACAAAGATCTAATATTCGGACTCTACGAGGAACTTAAACAAATTTACAAGAAAAAACAAAAAACCCATTAAAAAGTGCACTAAGGACATGAACAGATACTTCTCAAAAGAAGACATTCATGAGGCCAACAAACATATTAAAAAAAAGCTCAACATCACTGATCATTAGAGAAATGCACAACAAAACCACAATGAGATACCATCTCACACCAATCAGAATGGCAATTACTAAAAAGTCGAGAAACAACAAATGCTGGCAAGCTTGCAGAGAAATAGGAATGCTTTTACACTGTTGGTGGGAGTGTAAATTAATTCAACCATCGTGGAAGACAGTGTGGCAATTCCTCAAAGACCTAGAGGCAGAAATACCATTTGACCCAGCAATGCCATTACTGGATATATACACAAAGGAATATAAATCATTCTATTATAAATATACATGCACACATATGTTCATTGCAGCACTATTCACAATAGCAAAGACATGAAATCAACCCAAATGCCCATCAATGATAGACTGAATAAAGAAAATGTGATACACATACACAAAGGAATACTATGCAGCCATAAAAAGGAATGAGATTATGTCCTTTGCAGGGACATGGATGGAGCTGGAAGTCATCATCCTCAGCAAACTAATGCAGGAAAAGAAAACCAAACACTGTGTGTTCTCACTTATAAGCAGGAGTTGAACAATAAGAACACATGGACACATGGAAGGGAACAACACACACTGGGGCCTGTTGGAGGTTGTCGGGGAGAGGGAGAGCTTCAGGAAAAATAGCTAATGGATGCTGAACTTAATACCTAGGTGAAAGGATGATTTGTACAGCAAACCACCATGGCACACGTTTACCTATGTAACAAACCTGCGCATCCTGCACATGTACCCCGGAACTTACAATAAAAGTTGGGGGGGAAAAAAAAAACTAAGCCAATGTTTAAGGCAGTGCTGAAATATAAGGAATGCCACAAGAATGAACATAAACCACAGGAGAAAGATGGCTTCTTGAACTGTATTTGGAATTGTATTAAGATGGCAGCTGAAGGTAGTGATGGAAGCAGAAATTAAAGTTGAATTTTGGGACCATGCTCTCTTATTTAATTATTAACTGGAAATATGCCATGGATATTGATCAATTAGAATGACAGATGACAAATTAAAGATTTTCTGGTGCTTTACAACCTTCAAAATAGTAACAAGTTAATTTGAATCTAGTCACAGAATCATTGCACAGTATTTTAACTTCTGTTTTCTCCCATAAAACAAAGAAAGCTGTTCAAAGCAATGAAATCAATGATAAAGCTAAGACTAATGCCAATTTCTAACTCCAATTCTGATTCTCCTTCTGACTACCCTGCCTTTAAAATATTTTCCTCAGATCACAAGCTAAATCTGAACAAAGGAAAATATTTGTTGTTCAGCCAGGCACGGTGGCTGATGCCTGTAATCCCAGCACTTGGGAAGGCTAAGGTGGGAGGATCACTTGAGCTCATAAGTTCAAGAACAGTCTAGGCTATGTGGCAAAACCACATCTCTACAAAAAACACAAAACTTAGTCGGGCACGATGGTGTGCACCTGTAGTCCCAGCCACTCAGGAGGCTGAGGTGGGAGGATGGCTTGAGCCCAGGAGGTGGAGGCTGCAGTGAGCCAAGATCACACAACTAGACTCCAGCCAGAGCAATAGAGCCAGACCTCATCTCAAAAAAAAAAAGAAAAAGAAAAAACAAAAGAAAGAAAGAAAGAAAGAAAGAGAGACAGGAAGGAAGGAAGGAAGGAAATATCTGTTGTTCAAATATCTGTTCATTGTTTTTAGAAGTTTCAAATGACACTAACATTCCTTCCTTCTCCCCTTCTTCAGAGAATTGTACTTCATTGTTCAGTGTTCAGTAAATTTCAATATAAGGTAGTGAGGTAAGTAACAGTCCACATAAATAAATACATTTGCAAAACACTGAACAGAATTTTAGGAAACTTTTACTGTGGGAAAACAAGATATTTCTATCATGTTTCAAATCTACAATTTGAAAAGCTAAGCTACAGTCATGACACAAAAAGTCTGAAAAAATGTACAATTTGATGAGGGCTTTTGTAAAAGACTTCAAATTTTCTTTTTTTTTTTTTTTTTTTTGAGGCGGAGTCTCGCTCTGTCGCCCAGGCTGGAGTGCAGTGGCCGGATCTCGGCTCACTGCAAGCTCCGCCTCCCGGATTTACGCCATTCTCCTGCCTCAGCCTCCTGAGTAGCTGGGACTACAGGCGCCTGCCACCTCGCCCGGCTAGTTTTTTTGTATTTTTTAGTAGAGACGGGGTTTCACTGTGTTAGCCAGGATGGTCTTGATCTCCTGACCTCGTGATCCGCCCGTCTCGGCCTCCCAAAGTGCTGGGATTACAGGCTTGAGCCACCGCGCCCGGCCCTCAAATTTTCTTAAGAGTAAAGGATAAATTTTTAATTACCTCTTATTCAATCAATAAGCAAGTATAAGTACAATTATGTGTACTTTATGATCTAGAGCAAGTGATGATGGTAAAGGTCAGTATATCAAAGAAAGGGGCATTCTAAAATTAAGATTATAATTTAACTACGAGGCCCTCAAATACTACCTAATCAATCAGAGAAAGATGACCTTTGGAACTACCGCTATTGGCTACAGAAAAAAAGTAAAAACTTTCTGTTTCTCCCTAATTCCCTTATTTGGAAATTGTCTCCCATGAGTTTATAAACTACATAAATTTTTCACATATAGGCCAGGCACAGTGGCTCACGCCTGTAATCCCAGCACTTTGGGAGGCCGAGGTGAACAGATCACTTGAGGTCAGAAGTTTGAGACCAGCCTGGCCAACAAAGTGAAAACCCATCTCTACTAAAAATACAAAAATTAGCTGGCATGGTAGTACTGTGCCTGTAATCCCAGCTACTCAGAAGGCTGAGGCAGGAGAATCACTTGAACCCAGAAAGCAGAGGCTGGAGAGAGCCGAGATTATGCAACTGCACTCCAGCCTGGGCAACAGAGTGTCTCAAAAAAGAAAAAAATATTTGCTTCACATGTGTTTTCCTTAGAGAACTAACTTCTATGGTAGAAAACTCAATATTTTTGAGGTACTCATCTCTATTTCTGCATGTGCCTCATCCCTAAAAAAGCATGTTTAATGAGATGAGGAATCATTCATAATCAAATCATAATAAAATATAAATATACCGTTTGCATCTTTGGGGCACAGGCCCTGCTGACCATACATAGAAGTTCATGGACACCTCGATAACTCAGACCAGTCATCTTCATAAGCTCCAGTGGGGAAAGACATAAAAAGTCCTAAAGAAACATAAAGAGAGTATTTTAAACATATATGTGTAACAAAGATATTAGAGTTAAAAGGAAACCTTCGGCCGGGCGCGGTGGCTCAAGCCTGTAATCCCAGCACTTTGGGAGGCCGAGACGGGCGGATCACAAGGTCAGGAGATCGAGACCATCCTGGCTAACACGGCGAAACCCCGTCTCTACTAAAAACACAAAAAATTAGCCGGGCGAGGTGGCGGCGCCTGTGGTCCCAGCTACTCGGGAGGCTGAGGCAGGAGAATAGCGGGAACCCGGGAGGCGGAGCTTGCAGTGAGCTGAGATCTGGCCACTGCACTCCAGCCTGGGCGACAGAGCGAGACTCCGTCTCAAAAAAAAAAAAAAAGGAAACCTTCAATTGATACTGCTTATGTAGACAAAAGTATAATTTATTGCAGATCAAAGATTTATACATTCATTATAGTAAGATAAAACTTTAAATCTAGCCAGGCACAGTGGTGTGTGCCTGTAATCCCAGCTACCTGGGAGTTGAGGCTGGAGGATTGCTTAAGTCCAGGAGTTCAAGACCAGCTAGGGCAACATGAGAACCTAGTCTCAAAAACAACAAAGAACAAAACCAACCAACCAAAACCTTTAAATCTTATTTACCCTGCTAAGGAGGATTTGCTTCACTACCTTGCTTAAAAATGCAAGATCTGCTCTATATATTTCGCATACTCCATCAATAAGAAAATGGTCTATTAATTTCTTTTGCTTTTAAGAGAAATTATATATTTTGAATAGTATCTCCTCATTTCAGTCCTATTTCTCATGTAACTACAAATAAATAGCAAAGCTGTTACTTCACCTTATGCCATGACCACTCTCCCCTCAAAATGCAAAAATGCTAAATTTGGGTAAATGAAATCGCAATTGGAAATGCACCCAAGGAAGCTTGATATTTACAATTAGCCTATGGAAAAGCACCATCATTTATCTTTTTTATTTTGTAAGCCTACATTTTCATATTACAAGTTTAAGAAGTATTAAGGTATAAAGTTAACTTGTACATAAAACTTCTCAATAAAAATTTTAAATAAAATTTACCTGACAGGTAAGGATCTGATGTCTACTCAGACGGTCACACAGCTCTTGTGATAAACCCACTCGTTTTAGTTTCTTGCTACCCATGCCTCCAGATCCAGCAAAGAAAAGAAGAACCATGAAAAAAAAATAGAATATAACATAAGTAATAGTGAATAGGCTATCCAAAACAAAATTAAAAATTCTTCAAGTTTCTCCATATGCAAAATGAAACATACTGTGTTAAAAATATTACTGATAAAGGAATGCTATAGAATCTTTTTAAATGTTTTAAATATGAGAGACAATTTTTTATCAAACAGGCACACAGAAAAACAAGGCAACCTCAAATATAATTTCACACAATTATTCGATATTTACTACATGAATATAGTACCACTTCACATTTGTAGAGCATCTTAAAATGTTCAATGCATGTATAAATTTTATTTGGATATGGCTAATTTTTGTATTTTTTGTAGAGACAAGGTCGCCACAATGCCCGCCCAATTTTTGTAGAGACAGGGTTTTGCCATGTTGTCCAAGCTGGTCTCGAACTCCTGGGCTCAAGTGATCCTCCCATGCTGACCTCCTAAAGTGCTGAGATTACAGGCATAAGCGAACAGGCCTGGCCCAAAATGTTCTATATTAACACTAGCTGCTTATATTCTCACATGAGTTAAATTTCACTATTGTACCTTGCTAGGTGCAAATGAGGCTCATGAAAGATTTATCTTCAGAGAATTAAAAAAGAATTACTGTGAGTCTCTTAATTCATACAAAGGAGAAGCTGTATATCTCATTGAGATGGTAGATACACATTTTTCAGTTCTTTCCAGAGGAAAGGAATAAATCCAAGGAATAAAGCAATATAGTTATCAGAAAAGAAGTAACATTTTGGAATGAAAATATATGTATACTGAGAATGTACATGTACTGAGAATGTACATGTTTGTTTATTTCCAATACCATGGCCCAAATTTCTATTTAACACCTAAATTATCTAAATCAGATTGAATCAATCTCTATCTCTCTCTTTCTCACTCACACACACACACACACACACTTCTCACAAACACAAAATACATCCTCCTCATTTCTCTCTATGGGAATTTGTTAGCATTGACTTGTTTCCCCCAATAGAAAACCAAGTGATACCTGCTATAACATTGCCTAGTGTCTTTTCAGATCAGGTAGTTTCAGGTAATCACACCATTTAGACTGATCAATTCAATTTAAAAAAAAAGGAAAGAAAGAAAAGAACTATGGGCCACACAAGGCGGCTCACGCCTATAATCCCAGCACTTTGGGAGGACAAGACAGGCAAATTGCTTGAGCCCAGGAGTTTGAGACCAGCCTGGGCGACATAGAGAGAACCTGTCTCTACAAAAAATACAAAAATTAGCTGGGCATTGTGCCGCACAACTGTAGTAGTCCTAGCTACTCAGGAGGCTGAGATGAGAGGACCATCTGAGCCCAGGAGGTCGAGGCTGCTTTGATCACACCACTGCACTCTAGCCTGGGGAACAGACTGAGACCCTATCAAAAACAAAAGACAAACAAACAAACAAAAAGCTATAAATTCTAAACTACAGGGACTTTAACAACAACCAATTCTGCTATCTCTGCCTTAATAGGGCCACTCCCATCACTTGCCTGGACTATTGCATATTGTTTCTGGCCACTCCATTCATTTGTTCCTTAATTGGCTCCTTCCACAGGCATTTAAATACACACCCTGCTGAGCTCTGGGGTACAAGAATAATTTAAGCATATCACCTCCCCTTTGAATACTCATAGTTAAGAGATGAAAAGAGAGGTACACACAAATAACTACAGTCATGCAGTAAGTATCGCAATTGCTATTTAAAAGTGCTATGGGAGCAGACAGGAAGAAGCCCCAAATTCGCCTGCAAAAGTCGTATCAGTGTCACAATCCTGCCCTGAGTACCTTCCTAAAAAGACACTATCCTTTAACACTTCCCGTGGGATTGGTAGACTACCGGATATATTCCTAACTTCTTAGGATCACATAGAAAAACATCAAAAATTGGTCCCTCACTTCTTTCTCACTCATACATCACATTGCAAGGTTCAGTTCCTGTCCTTCCTGGCAGTTACTTCACCTCTTAGTGTCTTAATTTCCTTAAAACCGTTGTTTTACAGTCATATGAATTTACCACGGCATATGACTGTAGTGGAGCTTAAAGCACTCGGGGAGTGCCTGGCATATAGTACTTAAGGTCAGCAATCATCATAATGACTCTCACATGATCTGCCCTCCAGTCATATGGTATGTGTATTGGTAGGTCACGCAATTGTCATCCTGTCTCCCTGACTTTCCTCCACAAAACCTTCCCCAGGGTCAAGTCTTTTCCTCTCCAATGTTCTCATCAACTTCGTACATTATCTATTCGATAATCTTATCAAAGTATTATTATGGTTTGCGAGTTTGTTTCCTCCACCGGAGCACGTAAATTCCTGCGGTGTATGTGTGCGCGAACGCACGTATGTGTGTTGCACTTGAGGGGAGACGGTCAACCCTGGAGAATGAACCCTGTCCTCCTCATCACCAAGAAAAGAAAATTCTTCATGTTAGATGTTCAACGACAACTGTTGAGGAACAATATTAGCTAATATTTATTGAGTCCTTATTATGTGCCACACTGTTCCAAAGGCTTCGGATATTTTACCTTACTTTACAGGATACCGAGGCACCGAGTTGAGAAACTTGGGCAAAGTTAAACAGCTGACAATTGGTGTGAAGCTCGCATTCGAATCCAGGGACCGGACTCCAGATTCCACGGTCTCCAACACCACCTGAAGTGGGACAGTCCCTCAACTTCCCCTAATGACAGGCTACCTGAAGCGGGAAGGGGCTGGGGAGGAAGATGGGCATCAACAGGCGGAAACATCACTCGGAATCCCCTAAAAAGAGCTTTTTCCAACAATGAGCAGCTTCCAAGCATTCCCCACCAAAAGAAGGCCCGAAGCCGCCCCCACCCCCGGAATTCACGGCGGGGTTCTTAGTCAAGATCCCGACAGTCTTAAGGGGGCGTGACCAGCACCCAAAAGAAAATCTCCGCTCCCCCAATATCGACACCCACGGGCCTAGGGAAGGAGCAGGAAATAATGAGCGAACCTCACTTCCCCACAACGGCACTCCACATGAAACTTTCCAGTACCGGGTCTGCAGCATCCAACTTTCAAGTTTCCCCACCCTTTATAGTTTCCCCGCGGAAAGCGCCGCAAAGCAACAACCGAAGTACTGATTGGGTCGTCATCCTGGCTATTGTATCCAATCAGAGGCGGGCAGAGGCCCAGGTTGGGTCCGCGGCTTGCTGGGAATTGTAGTTAATACTGTGATCAGCCTAACAGATCGAATCTGAAGCAGTTCCTCAAAACAGTGATTATCAAAATCTGTTGGCGGACCATCACCAAAGAGAATGTGAGGCAAGGGAACACCCTGTTTGGAAATTTTTCTTTTTTTTTTCTTTGCCAGACGGGGTCTCGCTCTGTCTCCCAGGCTGGAGTGCAGTGGCGTGATCTCCGCTCACTGCAAGCTCCGCCTCCTGGGTTCGCGCCATTCTCCTGCCTCAACCTCCCGAGTAGCTGGGACTACAGGCGCCCGCCACCACGCCTGGCTAATTTTTTGTATTTTTGCAAAATACAAAATACACACGGGGTTTCACCGTGTTAGCCAGGATGATGTCGATTTCCTGACCTCGTGATCCGCCATTTGGGAGGCCGAGGCGGGAGGATCACTTGAGCCCAGAAGTTCGAGACCAGCTTGGGCAACATATTGAGACACCCTCCACCACCCCTCCACCTCTACAAAAAATACAAAAAACAGGCCGGGCGCGGTGGCTCATGCCTGTAATCCCAGCACTTTTGAAACCGCCAGTGGGTTCACCTTGCCGGCTGCCTAGACAGAGCCAATTTATCAGGACAGGGGAATTGCGATGGAGAAAGAGTAATTCACGCAGAGCCAGCTGTGTGGAAGACTGGAGTTTTATTATTACTCAAATCAGTTGTCCCGAGCATTTGGGGATCGGAGTTTTTACCAACAGTTTGGCTGGTGGGGGCTTAGGAAGTGGGGAGTGCTGATTGGTCAGGTTGGAGATGGAATCGCAAGGGGTCAGAAGTGAGGTTTTCTTAATGTCTTCTGTTCCTGGGTAAGATGGCAAAATTGGTTGGGCCAGATTACTGGTCTGAGTGGTGACAGTTGATCCATCGAGTGCAGAGTCTGCAGAATATCTCAAGCACTGATCTCAGGGCTTACAATAGTGACGTCACCCCCAGGAGCAATGTGGGGAGGTTCAGACTCTTGGAGCCAGAGGCTGCATGCCCCCTAAACTGTAATTTCTAAACTTGTAGCTAATGTACTAGTCCTGCAAAGGCAGACTGGTCCCCAGGCAAGAAGTGAGTCTTTTCGGAAAGGGCTGTTATCAATTTTGTTTCAGAGTCAAACCATGAACTGAATTCCTTCCCAAAGTTAGTTCAGTCTACACCCCGGAATGAACAAGGACAGCTTAACGGTTAGAAGCAAGATAGAGTCGGTTAGGTCTGATTTATTTCACTGTCATAATTTCCTCAGTGATAATTTTGCAAAGGCAGTTTCACTGTGGGATGCCGAGTCAGGCAGATCACTTGAACTCAGAATTTCGAAACCAGCCTGGCCAACACGGCGAAACCCCGTCTCTACTAAACATACAAAAATTAGCTGGATGTGGTGGCAGGCACCTGTGATTCCAGCCACTTGGGAGGCTGAGGTGGGAGGAGCCAGACCTTGCCTCAAAAAAAAGAAAAAAAGAAGAAACTTAATGGGCCAGAGAGGCATGTTAGTTTTCTCAAGAATCGAGGACAATCCACCAATCACAGAAGAGTTTTTGGAAGAAAACGTTCTGTTTGTTTTAATTTGCTCTTTTCACCACCCTTTGATGATTAAATAGTTTGGGAAATGGTGAATGAAATTACTAAACCTGAAACACACACACTGAGGAAAGCTGAGTCTGTGATTAAAGCACACCAAGGAAACCAAACAAAAGGCTTGGTGTAAGGCAGCTGTGGTGAGGAAACCTAGTAAGCCGTTACTTTAATAGTTGGTTTCAGGCCGGGGACGGTGGCTCACGCCTGTAATCCCATCACTTTGGGAGGCCTAGGTGGGTGGATCACCTGAGGTCAGGAGCTCGAGACCAGCCTGGCCAACATGGTGAAACCCCATCTGTATTAAAAATACAAAAATTATCTGGGCGTGGTGGTGGGAGCCTATAATCCCAGCTTCCTCGGGAGGCTGAGGGCAGGAGAATCGCTTAAACCCGGGAGGCGGAGGTTGCAGTGAGCCGAGATCGCGCCACTGAACTCCAGCCTGGGCAACAGAGCCAGACTCCATCTCAAAAAAAAGGCTTGGTTTCAGATTATTATGTTTGCGAAAAAGCCTTTGCTCATTCTTTGCTCTCTGATCTCTTATGCATACTTCCATCTTATAATTTAGCCCACTGTATCCTAATTTTTGGCCTGCATCTCCCTTGAGAAGAGGGACCTCCATTTACTCAACTTAGAGAATAGGGACTAAGCCCGGTGTAGTGGCGCAGGCCTGTAGTTCCAGCTACTACAGGAAGGCTGAGGCTGAAGGATTACTTGATCTAGGAAGTTCGAGGTTGCAATGAGCCGAGATCACACCACCGCACTCCAGCGACAGAGAGAGACCCTGTCTCTAAAAAAATAAAATAGAGCCTAGCACACCGTTCAATTAACAGTTGTAGGGTAAATGTGCAAATAAATGAATGGAGTGAAGCAGAAGAATATGGAAATTCAGACCGCAGAGTTCCGGAACAAAAGAGCCCAGTAGCTAGAATAATAATGGAGGAGAACCCAGTTCTCCTAGCTCCAGGTATCCCCGCGCCTGGCAAAACACCATCACTGGCTGGCGTTCACTAAATGTTGACTTCACATGTTAGGGAGATAAGAGAGTGGAAGAAAAAAAAAATCCAGGGTCACAGTTCTTCCTGCCACCTGCTCGGCCGAATGCAGAACTGAAAGTATTGAGCGCCGAAGCTGTCACAATTGAGGGAGATGGTCCGCAGCCAGGTAGCTGATTTCCTCTTTCCGAGCTTTCTAGCTTTCCCTACTCCCAGAGAGGTGGCGTCACGTGACTCAAACAAATATGGCACTTAATTATCATCTTCCCTGCCTTGAGCCAATAGGAGTGGGGCTTTCAGACTTTGTCACCACCCCCACCACCGCGGTTCGGATGGGTTCTGTCACCTGACTCGGCTCAAACATGGCTGCGCTGAGAGCTCTCTTGCTTTGGGCGCCGGGAGTAGGTGAGTGTAAGACACCCCTGAGAAGGAGGGGCCCCTCTCCACGACCCCCGCAGGGAGCGTCCCTGCGGCCCACCCCCGCACTGCTTTCCACTTATGACACAGATTTGTCTCCTGATCGTCAATCCTCTGCCTTAACAGAGGGCTCAAACTAGAGAGGTTCCTGCTGAATTTCTCATCTTTGAGGAGGCGACCACCTGGGGATTTGGAGTGACTGGACATAAAGTTCAGTAGGGAATAGGGGCGTAGAGTTGTGGGTCTGCGCCCGGGACACATATGACTATTAATATTATTAAATATAGGAATCTGCGTAAAGAGATGGCATCCGCCCCTTGGAGAAAGTGTTTTCAAAAAGTAACGTGGGAAATTAAACTTAAAACGATACTTAGGCAAGTAAGTCCCGCCTTTCCCAGCCGGACCAGTAGTTGCTGCTTTGTCTTAATACAGAGCCTTCTGTTTCTTCTCACTGGCGTGTGTTGTTTCTAGGAGGTACTCCGCGAATGAGAACATTGAGAATGTGTTCGGCATAACTCATTTCTTTGTATCTCCCTGCACTCTGTGCTGGGAAAATGAATCATCCATTTGGAAAAGAGGAAGCTGCTTCGCAGAAGCAGCTTTTTGGATTTTTCTGTGAATGCCTGCGGAGGGGAGAATGGGAGCTGGCACAGGCATGTGTACCTCAGCTACAGGAGGGACAAGGGGATATCCCAAAGAGGGTGGAAGACATACTTCAGGCATTGGTGGTGTGTCCAAATCTGCTGAGGTAAGAGATCTTTTTTCCTACCACACAGTCCCAGGGTGAGAGACACGTGGTTCAATATCTGGGCATTGGTCAACGTGCCCCCACTCAACTACCCTCTGAAGAATAAGCAGAGACACAGTGTATTTCATGTGCTCTGAAATTTTACCTCTATAGTATACAGCCATTACTTAGTCAATATTGGCTTTAGATTATCATCTGCAACCGAATGTAAGCCTGACCGCCAAAGTGTGCCTGAAACTGCCATTTCTTGTTTATCCTCGTTAATATAGATGGTGGAACTGCAATGGAAAGTATTTTATTTGCCTCCAAAAAAGCAAACCCTGCTCTCTTCTTGCTTATGAGATTGAAGATATTGTTGTCGCTTTACTTAAAACTTTTTATTTCGAAATAATTATAGTCTCACAAGAAGCTGCAGAAATAACAGAGTCCAGTGTATCCTTTTCCCCATTTCCCCCAATTGCAACATCTCATACAGCTGTAGTACAATATCAAAACCATGAAATTGACATTGGTACATTACTGTTAATGACACTACGTACTTTATTTGGTTTTCAGCATTTTCTTAACCTGCCTTCATTTTTTCATTTGTAGTTTTCTGCAGTTTTATCCATATATAGATTCGTGTAATTTCACTGTAGTAAGGATCAGAACTGTTCCATCACCACAAAAGAACTCCCTCACTCCTTGGTGCTACCTCTTTGTGTTTATACAACAACCCCTCCTTATTCCCTGGCAACCACAGTTCTCCATCCTAGATTTTCAGTGAAGTTCCTCCCGGTGATGCTAGTAACCACTGGTGATACAGGATTCAAATGTACTGTTTTAAGTCTTTCCTTGGGTTTTCCTTCCTTTGATTGTTATGCTATACTGTTTACAAACTGTATTAGCATATATACAATGGAGAAACTTAAGTGATCCCTTCTTTTTCTTGTTCTCCTTTAATTTGAGATCTAGTCAGTTATCATCTAAATTCCTAACTTCAGAGAAAGGCTTATGAATTCCTAAAGTCCTGTTTTTAGCATATAGTTAAAAATAAATTTGTATGAAATTCCTTTTTTAAGACTGATTCACTTTCTGTATTAAAAAATATGCTTTAGATAGTATTAGCTATTATGGTTTTCTCTGTAATATTGTTTTGTTTTAAACTAAGATAGGGAGGTGGAGGTGAGATTAAGGCTTTTTATGAAAGCTGCTAGCTCTGTTCTGTTTCTAATTTTTTTGTTTGTTTTTTTGTTTTGGAGACAGAGTCTTGCTCTGTCGCCCAGGCTGTAGTGCAGTGGCACAATCTAGGCTCACTGCAACCTCCCCCTCCCGGGTTCAAGTGATTCTCCTGCCTCAACCTCCTGAGTAGGTGGGAGTACAGGCGCCTGCCACCACACTTGGCTAATTTTTGTATTTTTAGTAGAGATGGGGTTTCATCATGTTGGCCAGGCTGGTCTTGAACTCATGACCACAGGTGATCCCCCACCTTAGCCTCCCAAAGTGCTGAGATTACTGGTGTAAGCCACCTTGCCCGGCCTGGTTCCAGTGTTTTATTGAACTGTCATATACATTTAAAAATATCTCATTAGGGCAATGTCTTGCCTGTTCAGGTTTAAAACAGATTGAGCAATAAACTCTGTCTTGGATGACAAAAGATGAAAGATCAGTAGAAACTCTTTTTTACAAGTCTTTCTTTACACCTTTTTCAGATGTGGGCAGGACATCAACCCTCAAAGGTTAGCCTGGGTCTGGCTTCTTGTACTGGAGAAATGGTTGGCCCGGGAAAAGGTAAGTAGGTTTATATTAAATTTTCCCCCGAGGCCAGGACTGAGAAGAACTTGAAAGTAGTTGTGGGATTTCCCTTCTGTCTGTTACTTCCTTTATGTTTAAATTCATCATACTCATTCTCAGAGAATGGCTTAAATTTTTATTGCTGTCTCCTTACCTAAATTCATTCATTAATGCACTAACATACATTGGCATATAGTACAGTTTGTTAAATACCACTATGAGTCTTATGTCTAAAGAGAACTTTTGGAAACTCAGTGAAAGTAACAAAATAGCAAATAAAATATGAATCTGTAACATTTGGATCTATTCAACATTTAAGTAATAGAGAATGTGCTGAGCTGAAACTTGGTTTTTCTTCCAAAAATCCTATTTTAACTAGCCTAATTCCATGACATCTCATAGAATCAAATTCCATTAATTTGTAGTTTACTAATTCACATGAATTGAACAGAAAATTACCAAATATAAAAACAAGTAAGCAAATTAATATTGAAAAAAACTGGTAAGGAATTACTTTTTTTAAAGATAAACTTCCATTAAAAGCCCTTTTAGAAGTATGTGTTAATTATCAGAAATTGATATCTATAAAAGAATTTCTCTGAGACATTTTCATATTGAACCTCAGACTTTGAGATTTAAGTAAAGAACCTCTAACTTAGAAATGACTGGCCCAAGGACACACTGTAAAGTTATTTGATAGAACTGGTGCTGAAGCCAAGATCTTCTGACCTCAATCCTCTGCGTTTTCCACCTTAACACTACTTTTTTAGCCCAGATGGACTTAAAACTAAGAAACCACAAATTCTACTTTTAAAATGTCTATCATTTTGCCAGTTTTTAAAATTTTTGCTCCTCTTGGTCACCAGAATTAATCTTGTCTTTAGCTACATGTTTGCGTGACATTTGTCGTTCTTCACATAGCTGTCAAAAAGTAACAGAAATTGCTAATGTGAATGTATCTCTTATCCAGGATTTAGCCAGCTGTTTAGGAAAGAAAAATGACAGAAAGACTAGTAGGAGGGAGAAGAAAGAAAAACAAGATTGAAAAATAATGAAACCCAGCATAATTAAGAGTTGGCTATGGTTTCAGATTTAAAAGAGAAAACTTGAGCTAAAATAGTAACACCATAGTTACAATAGTATCTTCAAAGAGAAAAAGAATTATTGTTACTGATTAAGGATGTCTCTAGTACAAACATGGAATATTAACTTTCACCTCGGTAGAGGCTATTTGCTTACTTTATGTGTGAAGGGTTGCTTATTTTCTAGACAATTGCTCAACTATGTCAGGAGATGGAGTCTACTTCCCGTTCTCGTTTTTCCCAGGTTCACAGATAGATTATATGGTCTTCAAAGCTTCAATGACTTGCTTATTTAAACAGTTGTGGGACTATTTTAGTTCCTCATAGAATTTTAAAACTATATAAGGCCCATGGTGTCCAGTGAATTCTTGGGGTAGTTTTCCAAGTCCAGTCATTATCCTGAAGGTGCCTTCATCATCTAGGAATTTACTGGCTGCCTGTCCTTTCCCAGGCTCCCACCTTTTGCCAAAAGCTTCCCTTTTAATTATTAGATGAAATACTAATTCTATTTTCCCTTTCCTCCATTCATTTTTGCCTTCTGCCTTTTAATCTTGCAGGGATTTATCTCTACATGTGTAAGCATTTATACAAAGATTTAGCTGCAGAAATGTTCACATCTATGCTACTTCTATTAGAGGAAAACTGGAAACAGCTTCCATGTCCGCAGTATAGGACAGGTTAATAAACGGAAGTATATCTATATGTAAAATACTATACCACTATTCAAAAGTATTTGGCAAATGAGTTTTCACTAACATAGGGTGCTCATGGTCTGCTGTATAGGAAAAAAGGCAGTTTAGGAAAAAGTACATTTGGTATACATGCATAGAGATGTGCATAGCAAATGATCTGAATGAATGGCCTTAGACCACAGTTTTAATAATTGTTCTCGCTGGGCGCGGTGGCTCAAGCCTGTAATCCCAGCACTTTGGGAGGCCGAGACGGGCGGATCACGAGGTCAGGAGATCAAGACCATCCTGGCTAACACGGTGAAACCCCGTCTCTACTAAAAAATATAAAAAACTAGCCGGGCGAGGTGGCGGGCGCCTGTAGTCCCAGCTACTCGGGAGGCTGAGGCAGGAGAATGGCGTGAACCTGGGAGGCGGAGCTTGCAGTGAGCTGAGATCCGGCCACTGTACTCCAGCCTGGGCGACAGAGCAAGACTCCGTCTCAAAAAATAATAATAATAATAATAATTGTTCTCCTTCAGTGAGAATATATATAACATATATTTCATATGAAATATTATTTTTATATATATTATTCATATATATGTTATATATTTTTCATATGTATTACATATTTCATATATAATACATGTTATATATCATATTTCATATATGTTATATGTAAATTTCATGTCATATTATATATTTCATATGTAACTAAATATACAAATTAAATTTATAAAATTACAAAATTAAATATACAAATAAGCAAACTAACATATATGTTATATACATATTATATTGCACTCTAAAATATAACATATATTATATATATCTCTAAGATAAAACACTTTATCTTAGAGAAATAGCAGAAATAAGACTAACTGGACATATATATGTTCTATAGATATATAACATATTTTAGTTTACTTATTTGTATATTTAATTTTTCTACATTGAACATGCCTTGCTCTTACAGTAAGAAAATCTTGCTTAGAAATGCTGAGCAAATTCTTGCCTCTTTTAAGAAGATAAATGTTAGTCAGTTATGATCCTGAATATGTTTAAAGTAGTTTCAGCAGTAAAATAGGTATGAAATACTCAGTCTTTAGGATTCTAAATAAAATCTTAGCCAGACTATTAAGGGTCTGCTCTCCTAGACATCTTATCTATTCTTTTCTGTTAGTCTTCAGAAGCACTAATCCTCAGCTTCCCAGCATGAATTTTATCCACCAGCTTCCAATCACAGGCATTATATAAGCTTTCACATGGCCTTGATGCACATATTAGGGAAGTACATGGTTAGAAGAAATAAGATTTGGACCAAGAACATATTAGATCATGTTAGCCTCTGATGTGATGAATGGTACATGAATGGAGATAGTTAGGTCTTGTACTCTAAACTCTCCTCACGCACGTACACACACACACCTGCAGGTGTACACACACACACACACCCCCCCCTGCAGGTGTTCCTTGCCTTCCAATAAAACTCATCTTTGGGAAGCTTTAACCAGAAGCAAGATTGACAGATGTCTCATATTTAAGGTAGTGTTTCTCAGGATGAGTCTCAGACTCTTGTTATTTTTATTTGTGTCTGGAAAGGGGAGACTCCAATTTGAGTGTTAGGGACCAGGTGAAGGTAAGTTATTGTGAAACGAGCAGGCGCAGGAAGAGTCAGAGCCTTTCTCTCTATACATTAGACCTCTCTGATGGCACGTCTCATTAACACTGGGATCACCTTTTCCTTTTCGTTTGAAAAAACTGGGAAAAATGCTTCCTAATCATTTTACCTCTAGTAAAGATTATTTGTAAAAAATTTATAAATATGTGCCACAGTTTTGTTTGATTTGGAAATTAAATGTGTTGAGAATAAAATATGGCACACAGTACCTGCGAGGTACTGGCATATAGTAACTGGTCAATAAACATCGGATTTCTCCCCCTTTACTGTTCTTCTTTCACTGCTATGCAAAGGATAGTGAATGACAAAAACAGGGGTTTGGAACAAAAGAGGATCATGTGGGCCATACCCTCCCAGGCTTACCCACAACTGGGTGTTTTGAACACAGCAAGAGAGATCCTTGGGGAAAGACCTCAAGTGACAAAAAAAGGTGAATGAAATGAACAAACCTTGGAACTTAAGGCTGATCAGTGTAGGCTTTAAGTATGTTTTTAAGAGAGGTGTATGTCCAAGTTTAGCTATTTTTATTTATAAAGAATAGTATCTGTGCCGGGCATGGTGGCTCATGCCTGTAATCCCAGCACTTTGGAAGGCTGAGGCAGGCAGATCACAAGGTCAGGAGATCAAGACCATCCTGGCTAACACGGTGAAACCCTATCTCTACTGAAAATACACAAAATTAGCCAGGTGTGTTGACACGCGCCTGTGGTCCCAACTACTCCAGAGCCTGAGGCAGGCAAATTGCTTGAACCCAGGAGGCGGAGGTTGCAGTGAGCCAAGATCACACTCCAGCCTGGGTGACAGAGCAAGACTCTATCTCAAAAAAAAAAAGAAAAAAAAAAGAACAATATCTGAAAACATATCCAGAACTGTTGTGTTTAAAAATACTTGATCTTATAGAGGCCAGGCATGGTGGCTTACATCTGTAATCCCAGCACTTTGGGAGGCCTAAGTGAGTGGATCACTTGAGGTCAGGAGTTCCAGACCAGCTTGGCCAACATGGTGACACCCTGTCTCTACTAAAAATATAAAAATTAGCTGGACGTGGTGGTGCACACCTGTAATCCCAGCTACTTGGGAGACTGAGGCATGAAAATTGCTTGAACCTGGGAGGTGGAGGTTTCAGTAAGCTAAAATCATGCCACGGTACTCCAGCCTGGGCAACAGAGTAAGACTCTGTCTCAAAAAAAAAAAGTGCTTTATCTTAGAGAAATAGTAGAAATAAGACTAACTGGATAACTGGACAGAAATATTTAACTAAATTGGTTAACTAAAATATGTATCTCATCTCTATGCTTCCTTCTTATGATTCTTCTAGAAGTTACTCCCAGTTGTTTTCCGGAGAAAGCTTGAGTTTCTTTTATTGTCAGAAGACCTCCAAGGTGACATTCCAGAGAACATCCTCGAGGTGAGAGAGGGCCCTGGTGCCATCCGCCCAGCGTTGACAGTCACTCAAGCAGCTTAGCTTCCAGGGATCCAGAAGAGACAGGTCTCCAAGATGTTGCCTATACTTTGTTCTCAGGCAAGGCAACACTGAAGCTCCTTTGAGGAGAGTTTAGAGTTAGGGTAAACTTATATGATTTTAGAATTTTTGAGGTGGTTGTCCAGAAGTACCAAGTATAACTGGGAATTAAAGATTTATTAATAGATAGCAGGGAATATGGAGGGGACAAGGATAGAAAAGATTCATTGACTATCTTTTCTATAACAGGTTCACTGAATGTGTTAGAGTTAATTCTCATCACAACCTTCTGGGGGTAGATTCACATCAAGTCTTAGTTATATCATTATAACATGTATCAGTTACTACTTTAGTGCCTGAGATATGCTCTGAGGCCCGCTACTTATTTTCTTAATGACCCTGCCACCAGTTAATTAAAGACATAGTTACAGTAGGATTTAAGAGAGGGACTTTCACTTGTATTAGGTAAAGGACTCGTGGTCTTGCAGTCCATCTCTGAGGCAGTGAGTGAAGAGGCATCATTGAGCACCATCTACAGGCATGGTGCTCAAGTGTGGGAAGTAACCTACTTCTCACCCCCTTCTCTCCCTGTACCTTCACCCTGCAAACAGAGGATAGGCTCGAGAGGTTCTTGCTTTTAGGTGACTGAGGAAGAAGGACTAAAACACACACTATCATGTATTAAATCATATGGTACTAATTTTAAGTACATCGAAGCTATATGGGTTGGAGGTATTGGAGAAGGTTTTATGGAAGGATAAAGAATGGACTGAAAGCATGGCTAGGATTTAGATCAAGGGTTAAAAACTGACGTTCTTTTAAAAATTGAATGTAAATGCCTTTAGATGGGCATAATATCTTACCTGATCTGTGAGTTGGCAGACCTTGATTCACATCACCAGTACACATTTTGGAGACAGTGAGGTGGGACTAGCTTGAGCATGGAGGCCCTGGGCAATTGAGTTCATCTCTCCCAGCCTCCAACTCATTTATAAAATAGGAGTAAAAGTAGTATCTTCCTCTGAAGACTATTGTAAGGATTAATTTGATTTTTCTGTGTAAAGGGCCTTAGAATAGTGTCTAACATATAGTAACTACTATGTAAGTATTTGCTACTGCTACTATTATATAAGTAAACTGAAAAAGAGGAAAGCATGAAGGCACACAAGTGATACCATTCCAGGCATGCCCACCACCCATCCCTCTCTTCATCCTCTATTTAGGAGCTGTATGAGACCTTAACACAGGGTGCAGTAGGCCCCATGCCTGATGGAAATCCAAGGAGGGAGAGCTGTACTCCTCATCTCAGCTCCGAAGCTATCTCTGTGCTCTGGGATCTCCTGAGGCAATCTCCCCAGCCAGCACAGGCCCTGCTGGAGCTCCTGCTTGGGGAGGATGACGGCACTGGCTTCTGTCACTGGCCTCTGCAGAATGCACTGGTGGACCTCATTCGAAAGGCATTGAGGGCTTTGCAGGGCCCTGATTCAGTGCCCCCTGGGGTAGTCGATGCCATCTATGGAGCTCTGCGTACTCTGCGTTGCCCTGCAGAACCACTTGGGGTTGAGTTGCGTCTCCTGTGTGAGGAACTACTAGAGGCCTGCAGGACTGAGGGGAGTCCCCTGCGGGAGGAACGGCTGCTCAGCTGCCTGCTGCACAAGGCCAGCCGGGGCCTGGTGTCCCTGTATGGCCATACCTATGCAGAGAAGGTCACAGAAAAGCCACTGAGGGCTACAGCCTCGGGAAAAGGTATGTTCCCTTTGCTGCTGTTCCTTTAGTTTCAGTAATTCCAGTGTGCCCAGCCTTGCTGGAGGCTCTAGACTGGTGCCTTCCATGTGGCTCAGGACATCCAATGGGGGAGGCTAAGCAAAAATGGGTACGATGCTCTTTTGTAAAAGTACAGGCCTGGCATGGTGGCTCAGGCCTGTAATCCTAGTACTTTGGGAGGCCAAGGCAAGGAGGATCATGTGAGGCTAGGAGTTCAAGAAAAGCCTCTGCAACATAGTGAGTTCCCATCTCTACAAAAAAATTTTAGAAATTAGCTAGGCATGGTGGCCCACACCTGTGGTCTAAGCTACTCAGGAGGCTGAGGCAGGAAGATCACTGAGCCCAGGAAGTCGAGGCTGCGGTGAGCCGTGTTTGCACCACTGTATTCTAGCCTGCATGACAGAGTGAGACCCGATCTAAATAAATAAATAAATAAAGTACAGTTTTTCTAGTGTAAGATGGAGGTGTTGGGAGGAAAAAAATAAAGTAATAGCAATAGCAGGAAAGAGCTTTTCAGAAGCTCTCAAGAGAAGTAAAGATTCTTTAAGATAAAGTATGGAAAACCCAGTCTGTTTTTAAAAGAGCAAACTCTCACATCACTTGGTTGTTCAAATGGGCTCTAGCTTAGAAAAGAAGAGCTCTTGGTTTCCTGATAACCGTCTTATTTGATATTCAGTCTCACCGGATCATCTAGATCCTGAGCGGGCAATGCTAGCCCTGTTCTCCAATCCCAACCCAGCCCAGGCTTGGAAAGTGGCCTATTTCTACTGCCTGAGCAACAACAAACACTTCCTCGAGCAGATTCTGGTAAGTCAAGCTTAATTGTTCATCACAGAGGTACCCAGGGGTTCTCCCCAGACTTTTTCATTCCTCATTTCTCTCCCACTCATTTGGCCAACATAAAGCAGTCTAATTAGTGTTGAGTCATTTGGTTTTGTCCCTCCCACAGCCCCATGGGAAAGGAGACTCTGAGAATCAGTACCATTCATACTTACAGTTGCAGTCACTTTATGTCAGTCCTTTGGCAGAAACTAAAATGTATATGTGTGTGCTTTCTGGAGGATGCAAGAAAGAAAAGGCAGTGGCAACAATATGTTGCCTAGCTGACAGGAGAATTTAATTACTTTAATCTTTTCCTTCCAGATTGCAACTGAGCTTCAGTTTAATTCAGCAGATACTTATTAATCTCATCCTGTGTGCCATGTACTGTAATAGGAGCTGGAGTTACAACAGAAGTCAGTCTCTGCCTTCAAGGAACTCACAGTCTAGTGTTTTCATAAACATTTATCTTACTCAATTCACCACTTCTGTTTTTTTTGTTTTTGAGACAGAGTTTCCCTCTTCTTACCCAGGCTGGAGTAGAGTGGCGCAATCTCGACTCATTGCAACCTCTGCCTCCTGGGTTCAAGTGATTCTCCTGCCTCAACCTCCCGAGTATCTGCGATTACAGGCCTGTGCCACCATGCCGGCTAATTTTCTATTTTTAGTAGAGATGGGATTTCACCATGTTGGCCAGGCTGGTCTCGAACTCCTGACCTCAAGTGATCCACCTGCTTTGGCCTCCCAAAGTGCTGGGATTACAGGCATGAGCCACTGCACCCAGCCAACCACTCCTGTTATTGTCAGAAATCTCCCTGCTGTACTAAAATACTTCTTTCTCTAATGAGCAGTAAGCTGGAACCCATTCTGTCTCATCCACATAGCTGCCCATAACAGCTTTCTTTGACTTACAGGTAACAGCACTAACATTGTTGAAAGAAGAAGACTTCCCAAATCTTGGCTGCCTACTTGATAGAGAATTCAGGCCCCTTAGTTGCCTGCTCGTGCTCCTGGGCTGGACACACTGCCAGAGCCTAGAGTCAGCCAAGAGTCTGCTCCAGACCCTGCACAGGACCCAGGTAACTCTCACTCAGCACCCCAGGCTGCTCTGGAAGTGAGAACCTTGGGGCTTTGGGCTTGGGCCGAATGCAGAGCCCTAAAGTCAGTCATAATCTCTAACCCCAGGTGCCTGAGTCAGCATCTCTTTCTTCTCCTATATCAACATAGGACCCAGGCTGTGATGAGCTCCTCAGGGATGCCTGTGATGGGTTGTGGGCTCACCTGGAAGTCCTGGAGTGGTGCATACAGCAGAGCAGGTATGGCCCTGTGCAGGCAGCGCCTGCCCACCACAGGGCACAGCTGACCCTGTACTCTGCATGTGTGGTCATTTCAAGGAGTTTTCCACATAAAGGGTTTTGAGTTGGCAATGTTGACTAGCTACTAATAATTGTTCCAGCTGTTAAACCAAGAATGAAACACAAGTAATTATTACCTTTACCATGACCGTCAGGTCATAACTAGAGGATAATTTTAGGATGACAATAATAAAAACAACAATAGCTCACATTTCCAGTGCACTTACCATAAGCCAGGCATTGCTCTAAGCCCTTTACATGGATGGTTTCAATTATGCTTCACAGTAATCCGATGGGTAGATACCAATATTATATTCATTATAAAAGTTGGGCAACTGAAGCCCATACGTATAAAATAACTTGTCCAAAATCACACAGCTCATAATGTCATCCACATTCTTAGTCTTTTGTTATCCAGGATCACACTTTTATTCAACGAATGCTTATTGAACTGTGCATGAGGCCCTGTGTTTCTCTGGTAACTTAGCCTGGACCTAGGTTTCTATCTTGTTCTTCACCCACTTCACCAGCACTTTCTGAAGTACAGTGGGCAGAGGGGGAAGTAGCAAGGGGCTCTTACTCAAAGTAAAGCCAGAGAAACTTGTGTTCATTTGAAGCTAGAGAGGGTGTAGAAATTAGAAAATTCAATCTGTAGGACCTTTCTAGACTCTACTGACCTGAAAGGTCCTTTCTAGGCCCTTTCTAGACAACTAGAGCTGGTTTGATAGATGTACCTCCCTGAGGGTAAATAAATGTTATGCTCCATCCCAAACCAACAAAAATTTAGTTTGTAGGGAAGTGAAACCTGTGGCGTTATGGTCCAGAGAGGAAAAGCAAGAGGGAATGGAGATTGATCTTTCTTCGGGCAATAATATAAACTGCCTCTCTTCCATCGTTCCAACTTTCCCATTCAGCAACCCCATACCAAAGAGAGATCTGTTGTGTCATTTACACGGTGGAGACAGCCACTCAGTGCTCTACACTCTCCATCACCTTACAAACCTTCCAGCCCTCAGGGAGGAAGATGTTCTCAAGCTCTTACAGAAAGTGCCAGCCAAGGACCCCCAGCAAGAGCCTGGTGAGTTGAAATGGAATGACCTGGCCAGCATTTCCTCTTAGGACATTCCTGCACATTTCTTCCCGCATGAGATTTGTCCAGATGTGATTGCTGAGATCTTTCAAGAGGGTGGTGAGCAAGTCTCCTCTAAATGAGCACTGTTTGTCCTAATCAGATTATGAGAAAGAGATTCCTCTTCTTTCTTGGTGAAGTGTAGGGAATCCTGTGAGCATGGTCCTGCATTCGTTGTCCTTGTGGAACCATCACAGGACTACAGCGTCATTCCAGTGAAACGGAATTAGAAATTGCCCTCTGAATACAGAGCATTGTCAGACAGTGTTTATGCAAATTCTTAGTGGGTGGTGCACGCCTGTCTTATAAGCTTTCTGATAGCATATTTTGTGCCTTTTCTCCCATGTCCACTTCATACTCCATGTGACAGATCAGGAGGTTTAGAAGAAAGACTTGCCTGGGCCGAGCACAGTGGCTCACGCCTGTAATCCCAGCACTTTGGGAGGCTGAGGCTGGTGGATCACTTGAGGTCAGGAGTTCAAGACCAGCCTAGTGAACATGATGAAACCCCGTCTCTACCAAAAATATAAAAAATTAGCCAGGTGTGGTGGTGCACGCCTGTAATCCCAGCTACTCAGGAGTCTGAGGCAGGAGAATTGCTTGAACCAGGGAGGTGGAGGTTGCAGTGAGCCAAAATGGCGCCACTGCACTCCAGCCTGGGTGACAGAGGGAGACTCCATCCAAAAAAGAAAAAAGAAGAAGAAGAAGAAGAAGAGGAAGAAGAAGGACTTCTTGTCTGAAACAGGAACAAAGCCTTTTTTTAACCTAAGATCTTTGCTTAAATTCAAGACCCCATTAAAAAGCTCTCTCTTTTTCTTTAAGTTTTATCTTATTTCCCTCCTCTCTCAAATGAATTCTCACCATGGTTTTTTGTTCGTTTGTTTGTTTTTGAGAAAGGGTCTTGCTATGTTGCCCAGGCTAGTCTCGAACTCTTGGGCTCAAGTGATCTTCCTGTCTCAGCCTCCCCAGTAGGTGGGACTACAGGCACTTATCACTACACCCCATATAATTTTACCGTATTTTAATTGACTAATAATAATTGTATCTATTTTGGGAATATATATTGATGCATGTATACATTGTGGAATGTATACATTTCTTTTTGTTCTTAAGAAATATATCATTGTGGCCGGGCGCGGTGGCTCAAGCCTGTAATCCCAGCACTTTGGGAGGCCGAGGCGGGTGGATCACGAGGTCAGGAGATCGAGACCATCCTGGCTAACATGGTGAAACCCCGTCTCTACTAAAAATACAAAAAACTAGCCGGGCGTGGTGGCGGGCGCCTGTAATCCCAGCTACTCGGAGGCTGAGGCAGGAGAATGGCGTGAACCTGGGAGGCGGAGCTTGCAGTGAGCGGAGATCCCGCCACTGCACTCCAGCCTGGGTGACACAGAGCGAGACTCCGTCTCAAAAAAAAAAAAAAAAAAAAAAAAAAAGAAATATATCATTGTGTAGTCACAGTCTACCACACAGGTCAGAGACACTTACCTTTGAGAGACACAAACTTTCTTATATGGCAGTTGAGGTTTCGCAGCCTGGATGTTGCTTTACTTTTTGAAAGGACCTACTGCTAATTGCAGAACCAGTGTTATTACATTCCCTGTTTTTTTTTTCCTGGAAAGATAGACAGCTTGCTTAGCAGATTTCCTATAGGAATAGGAACTCTGCTTCTACATGTAAGTATACAGGCCTTCCAAAGAAATGCAGTATTTTAAATCTGATCCCTGGACCCACGGGGCACACTTGGAAAAGGCAAAAAAGGGCAATAATAAGGCTGCAACTAGGGTGAGGCAAGAGAGACCTTTAAGGTGCAAATTTTAAGGAGGCACTCACTGTCAGGTGTAAGACCTGGCCCTGGGCAATAATGCCATGTAGAAGTCATGAGATATGTAGAAGAGAGGTGAGTGGGGGAAAGGAAGTGCAGGAAACTGAAAATTGATACTGACTAGAGGGAAAGCCCTAGAAGTGACACAGATCAGACCGACAGAAAGGAGAGAGGGTAAGAACCTACAAGTGGACCTGTAAGTACGGCACAGCATCTCTTTGCTTCACCCATATTTGCAGCCTGAATGAATTAACTCTCAAGTTCAGCCTGTTTCTCTCTGTAATTCAGATGCAGTTGATGCTCCAGTCCCTGAGCACCTGAGCCAGTGTCAGAACCTGACACTCTACCAGGGCTTCTGTGCCATGAAGTATGCCATCTATGCCCTCTGTGTAAACTCACACCAGCACTCCCAGTGCCAGGACTGCAAAGACAGCCTCTCTGAGGACCTGACCTCAGCTGCAGAGCCAGCGAATGACTCTCTTTCCTCCCCAGGTACGGCACTTCCCTCCATCTCTGACATAAGCTGGTAACAACCTATGCCAGTGCGAGCTTTGTGTGTTTACCCTCTTCCATCAAGATTGGGAGTGAGGTGATGGCCTTGGTTTTATTTCACCCAGAGATAGAGTTTCATCCGTCTGTCAGCTTCTGAATCGAAGGGACATGGAAAAAGCAAGTGATTGCCTGTTTTAACAGAGTCTGATCTCCCAGTGTGGTGTTTTCCAAATGCTTTTTTTAAAAACTATATTTCACAGTAGGAATGGCATTTTACATCCTACTCCAGTTTGCACCTAGGTATATAATTTGTGTGTTTACATATGTATGTGTATATACGTGATCTACAAACCAAGTTTTAAAAACAATGCTTACTTCACAGAGCACACTCCTGATTATTTTTGTTTCCTGTTTCATCTTTTTAAATGTAGCCTTCTAAGGTGATTTCATAGGTCATAGCCTACAGTGTGAAAAGTACCAACCTAATGGTCCTATCCTCTCATTTTTCTTAATAATTTACAATTCCTTAACTTGTCTTCTGTGACTAGTGGTCAGTTTTCCCTCTCTCCTAGCTTTGGAATAGACCTTTACCTCTTAGCATGGTCATTTTTGCCTATTAAGGATTGGTTAAGAGATCTAGGTAGGCATGATCATCTCTTTTTTTCTTTTTTTGGAACGGAGTCTCGCTCTGTCGCCCAGGCTGGAGTGCAGTGGTGCGATCTCGGCTCACTGCAAGCTCCGCCTCCCGGGTTCAAGCCATTCTCCTGCCTCAGCCTCCTGAGTAGGTAGCACTACAGGTGTCCGCCACCACACCCGGCTAATTTTTTGTATTTTTAGTAGAGACGGGGTTTCACCATGTTAGCCAGGATGGTCTCGATGCTCGATGTCCTGACCTTGTGATCCACCCGCCTCGGCCTCCCAAAGTGCTGGGATTACAGGTGTGAGCCACTGCGCCCAGCCCACCATGATCACCTTTAGTGTAAAAATAAGTGGAAATAGAATTGAGGAGTAAAGTGTCTGCATGTCACCTTCATTCCTGGAACTGAAATATGGAGTCCTTATCAGGGATGAAGAACAATGTAATATTCACAAAGCAGATACAAAATAATGAGTTTTCAGTAAGCTGTACTTTTTTTTTTTCCTTTGAGACAGAGTCTCGCTCTGTCACCCAGGCTGGAGTGCAGTAGCATGATCTCGGCTCACTGCAACCTCCGCCTCCTGGGTTCAAGGGATTCTCCTGCCTCAGCCTGTTGAGTAGCTGGAATTATAGGCTCCCACCACCATGCCTGGCTAATTTTTGTATTTTAGTAGAGACAGCGTTTCACCAGGTGGCCAGGCTGGTGTCAAACTCCTGACCTCAGGTGATCCACCTGCCTCAGCCTCCCAAAGTGCTGGGATTACAGGCATGAGCCACTGCCCATGGCCAGCTGTACTTTTGAAATAGCAAAATCTTTCTGCAAATCATGACGAGACATCCTAAGAAGTCTGTCTTATTCTTCTCACTGTAACCTCAGTTCCCTTATAATTAAAAAATAAATAAATGAGCTAAAGTTGTGAGAATGTTTGACTCTAGGAGGTAGTGTTTCTAATGTTTGCATTCTCTGTCTTCTCTTTCTCTGGCCTCGTCTCTTGTACATGTTTTTGTAGGTGCTGCAAATCTCTTCTCAACTTACCTGGCCAGGTGTCAACAGTATCTGTGCAGTATTCCTGACTCTTTGTGCCTGGAGCTTCTGGAAAACATCTTCTCATTGCTTCTCATCACCTCTGCTGATCTTCACCCAGAGCCTCACTTGCCTGAGGACTATGCTGAGGATGATGACATTGAGGGGAAGAGCCCTTCAGATTTGAGGTCCCCATCAGAGAGCCCTCAGCACATAGCACATCCTGAAAGGAAGTCAGAGCGGGGTTCCCTGGGAGTCCCAAAGACCCTTGCTTATACAATGCCAAGCTGTGTGAAGGCAGAGTCAAAAGACAGTTACCCAGGGCCTCATAGGCACAGCTTTTTGGACTTAAAACACTTTACTAGTGGTATCAGTGGATTTCTGGCTGATGAATTTGCAATAGGGGCCTTCCTCAGGCTTCTCCAAGAACAACTGGATGAGATCAGTAGCCGCATTCCCCCTGAGAAGCCAAAGCAAGAAGGTCAGAGCTGCTCAGGAAGCAGAGATGGACTGCAGAGTCGCCTGCATCGACTTTCCAAGGTTGTCTCTGAAGCCCAGTGGAGATACAAAGTGGTAACAAGCAACCATCGTTCAGGTGAGAGGAGGGTGGAACTGGTGGAACCAGAAGGTGGGGAGGGAGAAAGATCATGGGAATATGGGAGAGAGCTAGAAGTACATGGAAGTCACCCCGTAACTCAGGGCATATCATCACCATGGCAACCAGTGTAGAACACTGGGTTATGCTCCGTGTCTCAGAGCCCAGTGCAAACCTTCCCCCACCTGTTATGCCAAGAGGGGGCCAAATCAAAGTTGATCACTCTCCTGTGTGTCCTATTGGATTTGCTCTTTCAGAGGAGCAACCTTCCCGAAGATACCGGCCTGCCACACGGCACCCCAGTGTCCGCCGGGGTCGTCGGACAAGAAGGAGCCAGGCAGGTAATCTGAAGAGCTCATTCCCATGCATTAGGCAAGTGGTGTAATGCTACTTGTCTAATACTCTTTAAGAAACAGCACATGGGCCGGGCGCGGTGGCTCAAGCCTGTAATCCCAGCACTTTGGGAGGCCGAGACGGGCGGATCACAAGGTCAGGAGATCGAGACCATCCTGGCTAACACGGTGAAACCCCGTCTCTACTAAAAAATACAAAAAACTAGCCGGGCGCAGTGGCGGGCGCCTGTAGTCCCAGCTACTCGGAGGCTGAGGCAGGAGAATGGCGTGAACCCGGGAGGCGGAGCTTGCAGTGAGCTGAGATCCGGCCACTGCACTCCAGCCTGGGCGGCAGAGCGAGACTCCGTCTCAAAAAAAAAAAAAAAAAAAAAAAAAAAAAAAAGAAACAGCACATGGTCAAAGACAACAAAAGTGTTGTAAAATTATCCTCTTCCCACTCCCTCAAGGTAACCCTTGTTAATAGTTTCCTGTGTATCCTTCCAGAAATTTTCCATGCAATATAAACTTGTATACCCTTTTATATATACACATGCATTATACTATATATTGAGAACTGCAGCTTGCTTTTTTCGTTTATATCCTATTATATATACAGATGTATTGTACTATAAATTGAGAACTTTTTTCACTTATCATTTTAAATAGTGCTTAGTATTCCATTGTCAAAAACACCCTGTTCATGTACATTTAAGTCTCCAGTTGTTTACTATTATAAACAGTGCTGTAGTAAACAACCTTATACATTTCTGTGCATACTTGTGTAAATATAGGATGAGCTCCTAGCAGCAGAATTACTAGATGTATGTGGATATAAAATATAGATAGATATTACCCAGTTGCCTTAAAAATAAGATAGACCAATATGTATTTCTTTTTTTCTGTAAGAGTTAATACTAAGTATTCATTGTATGCCAGATGCTGCTCTACATTCCTTATATTTGTAATTGTTCACTTATTTAATCCTCACAATACTATGAAGTAGGTCTTATTATTTTTCCCCTTTTATTTTTATTTCCTGTTTTGTTTTGTTTTGTTTTGTTTTTTGAGATGGAGTCTCACTCTGTTGCCCAGGCTAGAGTGCAGTGGTGCGATCTCAGCTCAATGCAGCCTCCACCTCCTGGGTTCAAGCGATTC
Source organism: Theropithecus gelada (assembly GCF_003255815.1). NCBI lineage: Eukaryota > Metazoa > Chordata > Mammalia > Primates > Cercopithecidae > Theropithecus > Theropithecus gelada. The sequence continues at coordinate 69,190,390 of NC_037675.1, read as the reverse complement.
TTGTGCCTCAACCTCCTGAGTAACTGGGATTACAGGTGCGCGCTGCCACGGCCGGCTAATGTTTGTATTTTTAGTAGAGACAGGATTCTGCCATGTTGGCCAGGCTGATCTTGAACTCGTGACCTGAAGTGATCTGCCCGTCTAGGCCTCCCAAAGTGCTGGAATTACAGGCATGAGTCACTGGGCCCGGCCTCCCTTTTATTTTTAGTTGGCATGTAATAATTGTACATATTTAAGGGATACACAGTGATATTTCAATATGTTTATAAAATGTGTAATGATCAAATTGGAGTAATATCTATCACCTCAAACATTTGTCATTTTTTTGTATTGTGAACATTCAAAATCCTTTATTCGGCCGAGCATAGTGGCTCACACCTGTAATCCCAGCATTCTGGGAGGCTGAGGCAGATGGATCACTTGAGGCAAGGGGTTCAAGACCAGCCTGGCTAACATAGTGAAACCCTGTCTCTACTAAAAATATGAAAGTTAGCTGGGTGTGGTGGTGGGCGCCCAGCTCGGGAGGCTGAGGCATGAGAATCACTTAAACCTGGGAGGCAGAGGTTGCAGTGAGCTGAGATTGTGTCACGGCACTCCAGCCTGGGTGACAGAGTGAGACTCCATGTCAAAAAAATAAAAAAAACTTTCTTCTAGCTTTTTGAGAATATATAATAGATTATAGTTAACCATATTCATCCTGCAGTGCTACAGAACAGCAGAACTGATCCCTCCTATCTAGCTCTGATTTTATATTCATTAATCACCCTCTCCCCATCCTTCTCTCCCTCCTATTATTTATAGTTCTGTAAGCTATATGTGGTTGCCTATTTGCACATACTCTCATCAGTCAGTAGTAGATTTTTTAAAACCTTCCCCAGTATACTTAATATCATAATGATGTTTCATTGCTTTAGTAGTATTTTTTTAGTTTTGAGATTGAATATCTTTTCATATATTTATTGGCTGTTTGTATTTTTCTGTAAACTGCCTAATGTCTAAGGTCCATTTTTCCTTAGGAATCTCTTTCATGTTGAATTGTAGAAAGCTCTTTATACATTAAGGAAAATATTTTCTCATCATGTGCTATTATTTTTTCTCTATTTTGCCTTTTGATTCCACTTATGGACTTTTCTTAGAGAAGTTAATATAGGCACATTATGCAGGAGTATTAAATTTTTAGAGAATCAAGTTTTCATTATGGCTTTTGGTGTTGATCTTTTAAAAATTAAAAGGAATTCATGAGGATTTCCCATGGGCTAAACAGTACTAGGTGTCTTGAGGGAGGTAAATGAGGCACAAGCTAGGCTTTTGACTTCAAACAATTTGTAATGTACCTGCTTAGACATTATACATGGAAAGTTTAAAGTGACCTGAGGCCCTGCTTGAAAACAGAAGAAATGTCTTAAAACAGGGTATCAGCATGACCTGCAGATGTAAGGGCAACAGATTTCATAAAGTAGTTGACTCTTGAACCAAGCTCCAGAGAATGAGTAGGCTCTAGCTAAGTGGCAACATGAAAGGTGAACATACTGGGTGGGGTGGAGGATGCCATGAGATAAACCTTGAAGGTTGAGTTGCTAAGTCCCTTAAGCTGCTACATTAATTGGTTTGGGTCAGAAGGCAGAGTTTGCATCCACTTGACCCATTCAGTACAAGAATGCACAATCCATCATCTCTTTTCTACAGCTGTTCCTTCTAACGGGCTTCCAAACAGTGAACTGAGGGGCCTTCCTTGCATGAGGCTGAGACAGCCCCTCGAATGAGCACACTAAGAAATAGTGAGCCTCTGTTAGAAAGCTCTAGCACATTAAGAAGCCTGGTGTTGAGAAGAGAAGAAGCTTTTTCTCTGAGACTTTGAATATCATGGTCCGTGGCCAGCCAGGTCTTAGACTTTGGTTCCCTACATTTTTTTAAAAATAGAGATAGGGTCTTGCTCTGTTGCCCAGGCTGAATTGCAGTGGCACAATCATAGCTCGCTGTGACTTTGAACTCCTGGGCTCACACAATCCTTCCTGCCGCAGCCCCATGAGTAGCTGGGACTACAGATGCATGGCCCCTTGCCCAACTAATTTGTTTCTAATTTTTTGTGTAGACAGGGTCTTGCAGTGTTGCCCAGGCTGGTCTGAAACTCCTGACCTCAAGCTATCCTGCTACAATGGCCTCCCAGGGTGCTGGGATTACAGGTGTAAGCCACCACACCTAGCCAGTCGTCTGCCTTTTCAAGTGTGAAGATACCTTTTTCTATGTCGGGAAATATTGTGTCCCTACTACTTCCTGGTCATAACAGTTGTGCTTTTATTTTTTCAGAATACTGCCAGTGCTTACTGAGCAGGTGCTGATCACTGACCCCTAAAAATAACTTGAAAGTTCCTGGGGCTCTGAGACCCACAGGTTGGGAACCACTGGTATAGGCTACTGCCCAGGTGAACCCTGTTGTCATATTCAGCCCACCCTTTGCCTTTGGTCTGTAGGAGTTGTGTTTTGCTGTAGAAGGAGCAGCAGGTGTCATAGTTACTCATTGTCCTCTGTCTCTAACTCCACTTCACACTTCCTACTCTGTAAGGAGCTGATGACTGACTTCTTCCCAATCTTCTTCCCAATACCCGTAGATGGCCGAGACAGAGGTTCCAACCCATCCCTGGAAAGTACAAGTAGTGAGCCGAGCACAAGTACATCAGGTATGCAGATTTCCACCGGTTGCCAACTTTGAGCAGCTTTGCCCTGGTATAGAATTGCCACACACCATGGTGTAAAGCCGGGATTGAGCAGTCAAGGTTGTTATTCAAGGTTGGCAGATGGCCAGATTTTAGCTGGGAGAAGGGAAAGGACTGTTTCATTCTCAATTTAGTTATCCAGCAACAGGGAGAAATAGAGATAAATACTCAAAGAAGGTAGTTGGCACTTAACATCTTGTATTCAAAGATGGTAGCCTAGGTTTGCCCTTCATTTGAGGAAAAATTAAGACCTATTTACAGACCTTTTACAGAAGGACTTTGAGGAGATAAAAGTTTGGTGGTAGGTGGCAGCAATATAGCATTTCTTCAATTCCTCTTGCTTCTCTGGCCCCACGCATTCTTGTGTCCCAACAGAGGGAAGTCTGAGTGCCGCGTCTGGGCGGAATGAGCCGGACAGCAGATTGCACCCCCATCCTCAAAGTTCACTCATCCCCATGATGTTCTCCCCACCTGAGTCACTGCTGGCATCCTGCATCCTTCGCGGAAACTTTGCAGAAGCCCATCAGGTAACGGGAGCCTAGGCCATACCTTTTCAGCCCCTGAACAACTTAGCATCAGGTAAGGCTCAGAGCATGTGCAACCAGAGCCACCTGGGAGCACTCAGGGGTCCACATCAAGCAGAAGCAGCAGAAGCAGCAGAAGCAGGAGGGGGTTTCCATGTGCCCAGGCCCAGTCTTCAGCAGGGCGGATTGAAAGATACTGAATTGTTTGTGGTTCTTAACATAGCAGTGTTTTAAAAAGGTAAAAGAAAATATTCAGCCACATTCCCACCACTTAAAAACATGGAAATTTTTGTTTCTCTCCTTGACTCCTTCTCTGAACATATACATGGGTTTTTGTTTGTTTGTTTGTTTGTTTGTTTGTTTGAAATGGAGTCTTGCTCTGTTGCCCAGTCTGGAGTACAGTGCCACAATTTCTGCTCACTGCAAACTGTACCTCCCAGGTTCAAATGATTCTCCTGCCTAAGCCTCCCAAGCATCTGGGATTACAGGTGCCCACCACACCAGGCTAATTTTTATATTTTTTGTAGAGACAGGATTTTGCCATGTTGGCCAGGCTGGTCTTGACCTCCTGACCTCAAGTGATCTACCTGCCTCAGCCTCCCAAACTACTGGGATTACAGGCATGAGCCACCGCACCCAGCCCATGTTTTTATCTAGTTTAAAATTTTAATACAATTTCCTTTTCTTGTCTTTTTTTTTTTTTTTTTTTTTGACACAGAGATTTGCTCTTGTCACCCAGGTTGCTGGAGTGCAGTGGCGCGATCTCAGCTCACTGCAACCTCTACCTCTCATGTTCAACCGATTCTCCTGCCTCAGCCTCCCAAGTAGTTAGGATTACAGGCATGCACCACCATGTCTGGCTAATTTTTGTATTTTTAGTAGAGATAAGGTTTTGCAATGTTGGTCAGGCTGGTCTCAAACTCCTGACCTCAGGAGATCCACCCACCTTGGCATCCCAAAATGCTGGGATTACAGGCATAAGCCATTATGCCCAGTCTCAATAATAAATAGAATGCCAGTTCAATATACAAGAAGTATGGAGAGCTGGCGGACTAGAATATTTGTATTGTAGAGAGAAAATAGCACTGGAATGGTAATCAGAAAGACTCTGAACCTCTCTGAGCTTTGGTTTCCTCATTTGAAAACTGGAGTTAAATGTAATACCTGGTTTTTCTACCTCATAGGAATGTTAAGAGGATTACGTTCTAGCTGTGAGGAATATGAAATCCTCTACTGTTGATTAAACTTTTTTTTTTTTTTTTTTTTTGAGACGAAGTCTCGCTCTGTCGCCCAGGCTGGAGTGCAGTGGCCGGATCTCAGCTCACTGCAAGCTCCGCCTCCCGGGTTCACGCCATTCTCCTGCCTCAACCTCCCGAGTAGCTGGGACTACAGGCGCCCGCCACCTCGCCCGGCTAGTTTTTTGTATTTTTTAGTAGAGACGGGGTTTCACCGTGTTAGCCAGGATGGTCTCGATCTCCCGACCTCGTGATCCGCCCGTCTCGGCCTCCCAAAGTGCTGGGATTACAGGCTTGAGCCACCGCGCCCGGCCTGATTAAACTTAATAGCATAAAACAGTACTCTTCTAATGTTTAAAACCCTCTTGGCATATTAATGATACTTTTACTGGTAGTAAAGTATTTGGTAGTTTATCCACTTAGCATGTAGGTCAGAATTGTTCTTTCATGTGAGTTCAGTTGTTGAGGAATAAATCTAGGGAACTCTAGGTGATAGGACAATTTTTACTTAACCTTCTCTGATCATTTTAGATCTTACACTTTAATGATAATTATGATCCTTGGAGGAGGATAGGACCCTCCCCAGCCCCAGCCTTTCTCTTTCTTTTCTTTTCTTTTTTTTTTTTTTTTTTTTTTTTTGAGGCAGAGACTCACTCTCTCACCCAGGCTGGAGTGCAGTGGCTCAATCTTGGCTCACTGCAATCTTTGCCTCCTGGGATCAAGCGATTCTCCTGCCTCAGCCTCCTGAGTAGCTGGGACTACAGGTGCACACCACCACTCCTGGCTAATATTTACATTTTTAGTAGAGACAGGGTTTCACCACGTTGGCCAGGCTGGTTTCAAACTCCTGACCTCAAATTATCTGCCCTCCTTGGCCTCATGAAGTGCTGGGATTACAGGCACAAGCCACCATGCCAGCCAGCCCCTCCCCAGCCTTTCTAATGCTCAAATCCAGAGGAATTAACTAGGAGTCCCATGATATTTTACCCCTAAATGTCCTCCACTTCTCCTCCTTTTCTTGAGCCATGGTCTTTTTTTTTTTTTTCAGTAAAACTTTTATTTTTTGACCTGGATACAGACAGAACTAGTTGTACATATAAGAAAATACCAGAAAGTATTAACAAGAAAATAAAATTACTTTTAACCCTATAGTATGGAACAACCAATATTAAAAATTTACTTTTTTGGCCAATATTTCTCCAAAATATGTATGACTTTTATATAGCTGAGATTATTTCCAATCTAAAACTTTATATCATGCATTTTTACATTTTAATATTAGCGTTTGTCTTTTAACCTTGATTTTAGTGACCTTACAATAGTCTGATCAAGTAGCTGCATTTAACCCTGTTGCTCAAGATTTAGATTATTTTTAACCTTGTAATAGTTGTAATATATAGTGCCAAGGTGATTACATTTAGGCATTAAGCCTTTTGAATTATTTTTTTAAGAAAGTTCCTCGGCCGGGCGCGGTGGCTCAAGCCTGTAATCCCAGTACTTTGGGAGGCCGAGACGGGAGGATCACGAGGTCAGGAGATCGAGACCATCCTGGCTAACACGATGAAACCCCGTCTCTACTAAAAAAAATACAAAAAACTAGCCGGGCGAGGTGGCGGGCGCCTATAGTCCCAGCTACTCAGGAGGCTGAGGCAGGAGAATGGCGTAAACCCGGGAGGTGGAGCTTGCAGTGAGCTGAGATTTGGCCATTGCACTCCAGCCTGGGCGACAGAGCAAGACTTCGTCTCAAAAAAAAAAAAAAAAAAAAAAAGAAAGTTCCACATAAAAACTGCTGAGTCAAAAGATGTAAACATTTTTAAAGCTTTATGGATTGCCAAACTGCTTTTCAAAAAAATTGTGATACTTAATGTTACACTACCTCCTGAGGATTTATTTTTGCACTCTGTTATTGTGATAGATGCAAAATGGTATTGTTACTTAAATTCCTAGATTACTGACAAGGGAAAAAAATATTTTCCCATTTATATATTAGTCATATATATTTCCTCTGAAATTGTCCACATCTTTTGCCTATTTTCTAGTGAGGCTTTGGTGGTTTTCTTACTTTTATGAATTATTTTTTATAGTTGAACTGCTCTTCTAACATTCAGTGCCCTTCTGACCCTACAAAGCACAAAGACATCTTAGGGCCACAGTCTAATTGTTGGCAAGATCTCCTATCTGTGGACATTCCCTAAATCAGTGAGACCACACTCTCCCTCTCCCATGACAGGTGCTGTTCACGTTCAACCTGAAGTCCTCACCCAGTTCAGGAGAACTGATGTTCATGGAGCGCTACCAGGAAGTGATCCAAGAACTGGCCCAAGTAGAGCACAAGATTGAAAACCAGAACTCAGATGGGGGTAGCAACACCATTCGGAGAACTGGCAGTGGCCGCTCAACTCTACAGGCCATTGGCAGTGCTGCGGCAGCAGGTCAGGCTTCCCTGCTAACACCATAAGTGGTGAGGTGGCTGGGAGAGGGGGTAAAAGGGGAGAAACCACCAAAATCCTACGCTCCTCATGAGGGTGAGCAAAAATTCAATACAGGACACCTGCCTTGAAAAACAGCAAAGCTGATACCTCCAGTTTTCCAGCTGTGCCCATCCTCCTTGCCTGGGCTGTTCACATACCACCACTCGACCTTCTGCATTAAGCTTATCCTGTGTGATTTCAATGAAGACTATGAATGCTATTTTTAACATGTGTTTTGATGGTCACTGTCTCTGGCTTCAGGAAATGGTTAGGAGTTTATTTCCTTCCCATGTAATTACTCAGGGATAAAGCATATTGTTTTACTGTTCTATAAAGTGAAGTTGAATATTAAAATATAGGGCTGCCGGGCCCGGTGGCTCATGCCTGTAATCCCAGCACTATGGGAGGCCGAGGCGGGTGGATCACGAGGTCAGGAGATCGAGACCACAGTGAAACCCCGTCCCTACTAAAAAATACAAAAAGAAAATTAGCCGGGTGTGGTGGCGGGCGCCTGTAGTCCCAGCTACTCAGGAGGCTGAGGCAGGAAAATGGCGTGAACCCAGGAGGTGGAGCTTGCAGTGAGCCAAGATCGTGCCACTGCACTCCAACCTGGGCAACAGAGCGAGACTCCATCTAAAAAAAAAAAATTAGGCCCTAGAATTCACAGGTCTCAATTTCCCAACCTTGGATGCACTGCAAGAGAGCCCATCTTTTCATTATTTCTTGAAGTTGGACTCTTGTTCCACATTTTCACAACTCTTACTGACCTAGGCTCTACATACCATGGTACCATCACATATTGCTCCCTACATATTATCCCAGAAATTTTCTATGCCTATTCACAAGAACATACACACATCATTTCTGTTTTTAATATAAGTAGTCTCTTAGGACAATACTACAGTCTACCTTGCTTTTTAGCAATGTGTTCTAGAGATCTTTTCTGATTAGCACACACAGGTCTATGTCATTCTTTCTGAACTTACTTTGAGACCCCATTTGGAAGAAGCCCTCCCTCATCTGGACCACTCTGAGTTTCTCTTGGTCTTCCTTTCATGCCACTGTTTTGAAGCTATAAGAGCGGGCCATAATGATAGTGCTAATATACATAGAAGATACCCTGTGCAGATGAACCTTAAACAATTTTAAAGTAACTACTTTACCTAATAAAAGTTGTAGTGAGAATCCTTTTCACCCCTTGCTTTTTATTCCACTGCTGGGCGGCCAGGAATGGTGTTTTACTCTATCTCTGACGTGACCGACAAGCTGCTCAGCACCTCTGGAGACCCCATCCCCACGCTCCAGGAGGACTTCTGGATAAGCACGACTCTAGTGGAGCCCACTGCTCCCCTGAGAGAAGTTCTGGAAGACCTCAGCCCCCCTGCCATGGCTACATTTGACCTAGCTTGCTCTCAGTGCCAGCTCTGGAAAACCTGCAAGCAGCTTTTGGAGACGGCTGAACGGCGTTTGAATAGTAGCCTTGAAAGGCGGGGTGAGTGTGCTGTGTTAGCTGTATCCCTTCATTCTTAAATGAGATGGGTTTCTGAGAGTCTTGATAAATTGTCCAGGAAGAAAGCAGTTATTGGAGGAGGCAGATGGTGAATGGATTATGAAATTTTGTCACATACAATCTGATGGCATAAATACAGTCTGTTGAGAGACAAAATAGACATAGCAATTTGGGGAAATTCTTTATTGAATTATAGGTGAATTCAAAGGAGAAATATACATTTTTTTTAAATGGTGTCAATGGAATTTGAGCCTTAAGACTGCATGCCCTCTCCTTGGTGAACTTCACTTAACCTGAAACCTGAGACCATCTTGAATTTGTAATCCAGGTGTAAGGGAAAACTGAATAAGTCACAGTTGAGGGAAATCATACCTCGAGGTCAATAATAGTGCAGAATATGCATATGGAATTCTTAGAGAAATCAGGTATGTGAAGGCATAGGTATACGAAGGTAGAATTAGGCAACATTCTACTCCCCATACCTGTCCTTGCTACTTGCACCAAACACTGGAAGGACTGAGTAGTGGAGGAGAAAGGAACCTGTTCTGCCTCAGTAATATAGAGGGAGAAGTGGTGAATAGGTTATGATATGAGTAGCCCCTTGTGTCTGGGGTCCCCAAGCCCACCCCCAGGTTCGGTGATTCTCTAGAAGAACTCTCAAGAATCAGCCTATCATCATAGAGCAAAGATTTATTTCAGCAAATGGATACAAAGAAAAATCAGCAAAGTAAAAAGGCTCATAGGATGAAATCTGGAGGAAACGAGGTGCAAGCTTCCGAGAGTCCTCTGCCTGTGGAGTCACCCAGGGCATGCCTATGCCTATTTCTCCAGCAATGAGTTGTGCCAGCAGTTGCAAGGTGTTGTATATAGGGAAGCTCATTAGAGACTCAAGGCCTGAGGTTTGTTTTTGTTGTTGTTGTTTATTTTTTTATTGTTGTTGTTGTTGTTTTTTGAGATGGAATCTCGCTCTGTCCCCCAGGCTGCAGTGCAGTGGCTCAATCTTGGTTCACTGCTTACTGCAACTTCCACCTCCTGAGTTCAAGCGATTCTCCTGCCTCAGCCTCCCGAGTAGTTGGGATTACGAGCACGTGCTACCATGCCCGGCTAATTTTTGTGTATTTAGTAGAGACAGGGTTTCACCATGTTGGTCAGGCTGGTCTCAAACTCCTGACCTCGTGATCCGCCTGCCTCAGCCTCCTAAAGTGCTGGGATTACAGGCGTGAGCCACTGCACGCAGCCACCCAAGGTTTTTTTTTTTGAGGACTGGTGACAAAAACACCCTCTGCGTAGCAGGTAGCAAATTCCAGGTTCCCAAAAGGCAAGCAGGTGTTCAGCATAAACCACATTGTACAAAGAGTTTAGGGCCAGTGAGCCACTGTCACTATTTAAGGAAAGTTTTATATCAGCATAGGAAACTTCTTACCAGTCAAGTCCACAGTGCCAGCCAAGGGCCAGCCTTGCAAGCAGATGTTCTAAGGATAGCAGTGTCAAGCCTGCTGTTTAACTCTTTTCTCTACACCCCTCCAAATCACCTCTGAGCTGTTGGTTAAAATGTCCTTTAATGTTTATATTACCTTCAAAGAAAGTACACAGTGGCTTATACAATGCTGTTTTTGTCCAGTGATCTGCCCTTCCCCTCATCTAATACTTATATCCTGAAATAAAATATTATTCAAGCTCATAATCACTGAAACAGTTCAGGTCAATCAATAAGGAATTTTTTTTTTTTTTTTGTGGGTACATAGTCTGTGTATATATTTATGGAGTATATGAGATTTTTTGGTACAGGCACACAATGCTTAACAATCACATCATGGAAAATTGAGTATCCATCTCCTCAAGCATTTAGCCTTTGTGTTACAAACAAGCTAGTTAGACTCTTTTAGTCATTTTTAAATGTACAATTGAATTATTATTCACTATAGCCCCCATGTTGTGCTATTAAATACTAGGTCTTATTCATTGTTTCTAACTTTTTTTTTTTTTTTTGAGACAGAGTCTCACTCTGCCACGCAGGCTGGAGTGCAGTGGCACCATCTGGGCTCACTGCAGCCTCTGCCTCCTGGGTTCGGGTGATTCTCCTGTCTCAGCCCTCCACCTTGCCCTCCAGTAACTAGAACAACAGGGTGGGCCACCATGCCCATCTAATTTTTGTATCTTTAGTAGAGAAGGGGTTTCACCATCCACCCACCTTGGCCTCCCAAAGTGCTGGGATTACAGGTGTGAGCCACCACACCCAGCCTCTAACTGTTTTTTATACTCATTAACCATCTCCATCTTCCCCCACCCATTACTACCTTCCCAGCCTCTGGTAACCATCCTTCTATTCTCTAGCTCCATGAATTCAGTTATTTTTATTTTTAGATCCCACACATAAGTGAGAACATGTGGTGTTTGTCCTTCTGTGCCTGGCTTATTTCACTGAACACAATGATCTTCAGTTCTATCCATGTTGTTGCTAATGACAAGATCTGATTCTTTTCTATGGCTGAATAGTACTCCATTGTGTAAATGTATCACATTTTCTTTATCCATTCATCTGCTGATGGACACTGAGGTTGCTTCAAACTCTTGGCTATTGTGAACAGTGCTGCAAGAAACATGGGAGTGCAAATATCTCTTCAATATACTGATTTAGGAATCAATTTAGTGACTACTGTGTTTCCAGATTATCCTGAGCATATGGGAGTATAGGAGAGATGTAAGGAATAATCTGTGTCCATTAAGTTGTTTATAGTGTGGTTGGAGTGTGAAGATACCACTTAAAGCAATTAAAGAAGACATGTGATCCCCACTCAAATTCACAGCTGAGGGCAGTACCAAGGCAAATCCATTTGGCTTGGGACAGCAATTCCATAGGAGTGCCAGAGATTCTGAATCTTCTGATGTTGTTGACAGCTGAGGCATCTTGCCAGCAGCAGTCCTAGAATCTCAGGCATGAAATAAGCCAAGTATACTGGTTGTCACCCAAAATAGCACAGCATATATTTCCTCCTTAATATTGGAGAGGATAAAATTTCACAGGTAAATATAGGACTGAGTGCCAATCTCTGAAAACATTTCTTTCTTTTTTTTTTTTTTTTTTTTTTTGGCATTCCCTCTTCCTTCATTTATTTCCAGGTCGACGGATAGACCACGTACTCCTAAATGCTGATGGCATTCGAGGTTTTCCAGTTGTTCTTCAGCAAATCAGTAAGATTCTCAATTATCTGCTTATGTCAGCCAGTCAAACCAAATCAGGTGAGTTGCTTTTTTCTCTTTTCTTCTTCTGGACCTGGAACATTAGGTCAGCAGCAGACTTTACTTTTTCTTTCTCATTTGCTTTCCATAGAGAGTGTGGAAGAAAAGGGAGGAGGCCCTCCACGGTGCAGCATCACTGAACTGCTTCAGATGTGCTGGCCCAGCCTAACCGAGGACTGTGTTGCCAGCCACACCACCCTCTCCCAGCAGCAAGATCAGGTCCTTCAGTCACTGAGAGAGGCACTAGAGCTGCCAGGTATAAGGCTGTCTGCTTGGGAACAAATAAAAGCTGAACTGGGGAAAGGAAACAGCTGAGAGTAATGAAGCACTTTGGAGCAGAGGCTTGGACTCCAGAACTGGGCTCTACCATTCCTTTAGTTAGCCAGGGCATGTCTCAATGTCTCATAACTTAACTTCATCTGTTTTCCCACCTCTCAATTGAAAGAATGGTGAACACTCCATTAGCTGATACATTTTTCTCATGATGAATGAGAAATATAGCCAGCAGATGCTCAGTAAATACTGATGAACCCTTCCGCAAAAGATTGCTGTGTTCTTCATAAAGTTGTTCCACCCCAGAGACAAGGATAAAAACAGAACTATATACACCAGAGTAATTTTATACACTGCAGACCCAAAGTTCTTCCTGGCTGAGAATCACTTGTCCAAGTGACTGACTTGGGATTTTATATTTGCCTTGTAAGTGTAGTGCCCAGGCCATCAGATGCCCCAGGCAGTGCATAGGAGGCCCAGTTCACATATCCAGTCAGAAATTGACCCAAAGCTGGACTCACAGACTAAAGCCTGTGTCCTTTCTCCTGCCATCCTCCTCTCAGAGCCCAGGACTCCTCCACTGTCTTCCCTGGTGGAGCAGGCAGCCCAGAAAGCTCCAGAGGCAGAGGCCCACCCTGTGCAGATCCAGACTCAGCTCCTCCAGAAGAACCTGGGCAAACAGACCCCAGCAGGCAGCAGACAGATGGACTACTTGGGCACCTTCTTCAGTTACTGCAGCACCCTTGCTGCAGTTCTCCTTCAAAGTTTGAGCTCTGAGCCTGGTAGGTAGCAAGAAAGAGGCAATAGATTCATGGCAGCTGCAAGTGTTCAGGCCAAGGAAGAGAAAAGACGCACGATTAAAAGACTCTGGATACAGCAGTAGCCAAGAACAGTAGATTTGTAAGGTCCTCCTCTCTTATTCATCTCTGGCTATTTTACTCATCTTTATGCTAGTATAACTGTATGGGAGTACTCAATTAATTTTCTTGGAATTAGTGACTCAAAAACATCTCTGTCAGACCTGTGGTCCACTGTGGATTCGAGGGGCCAGCAGAGGAATCAAGTCTCTGATATGAGTACCAGATTCTTTCTTAAGTTCACAGAGTAAGTACCACATGCACTTCAGTCGGGTTGAAGAGAGCAGGAGTTAGCGGTCTGTGGCTAGACGTGCCCACTGAAGTTCATCTGGGATTGGAAGTCTTTAGAGCAGTGGTAAGATATAGATAAACTTGTGGTCAGGTTCATGTTGAGAATACCCTTTACCTAGAATGAATTAACAGAAGGATCTCAATACTGTCTTCATCTTGACACTGTACTTTTTTCTCAATTCTGGGAAACAGGGCTCTGAACTCTTGTAGTCAGTGGTGCAAACAAATATCATGTTCTTTATCTTTGCAGATCATGTGGAGGTCAAGGTAGGAAATCCCTTTGTTCTGCTGCAACAGAGCTCTTCCCAACTGGTGTCACATCTCCTGTTTGAAAGACAAGTTCCCCCAGAGAGGTAGGAGCCACCTCCATGCAAGCCAGTCAGCCATGGGCCTTCCTAATGATTTCATCAAGATAGCCAAGGGCTCAGTGCATTGGTGCTTGGGGTTAGTACAGAGAGTGGGGATTTCTTCCAGACTGAATCTTTTATTCTTACACAACTCTGTGAAAACGTAATGTGCCTTGTTTCCTGCTTTCTCTCTCAATACCTCTAGCATGTATATTGTTAAGTATGAAATCAATGGGTGACTCTGCACTTTATAAATAGGCAAAAATCCAAAAATTCGATAACATAGTTGATTAGACTGTAGGAAAACAGCATTCTCAGAGAATGCAAGTGTGACATAAATTTGTACAGCCTCCATAGGAAGGCAGTTTGTCAATATTTATTAAAATTGCAAATTCATATGCCCTTTGATTTAGCAATCCAGTTTGGACAATGTATCCTACAGCTTTATTATACATAAGTGATTTATGCACAAAATCATTTCATTGCAATCTTGTATATAGTACCAACAGATTAGAAAATTCATTGTCCACTAACAGGAGCCTAGTTATGGTTCATCTGTATAATGGAATACTATGTAACTGCAAAAACTAAAGAGGGTCCTCTCTGTAGAGGGATATGGATAGATCTCGCAGATGTGCTCAGTGAAAACACAAAGGGCAGAGCAGTATGTCTAATAGGCTACTTTTTGTGTTTAAAAAAAAAAGTGTAACGATTAGGAACTTTTATTTACATTTGCTCATATAAGCATAAATAAATTGTAAGACTGGGTAATGGTGCCTGTGTATTCAAGCCTTGTATGCCCTCTGCTTCTCTCCTTCCAGACTGGCAACCCTTCTGGCCCAAGAGAATCTCAGCCTAAGTGTGCCGCAGGTCATCGTCAGCTGCTGCTGTGAGCCCCTTGCTCTTTGCTCATCCCGGCAAAGCCAACAGACCTCCTCCCTCCTGACTCGTCTGGGTACTCTGGCCCAGCTGCATGCCTCCCACTGCCTAGATGACCTCCCACTTTCTACACCGAGTTCCCCGAGGCCAACTGAGAACCCCACATTGGAAAGAAAGCCCTATTCCTCCCCAAGGGACTCATCACTCCCAGCCCTCACCTCCTCTGCCTTGGCCTTTCTTAAGTCTCGCTCAAAGCTCCTAGCTACGGTGGCCTGCCTGGGGGCTTCCCCGAGGTTAAAGGTCAGCAAGCCCAGCTTGTCATGGAAGGAACTTCGTGGCCGCAGGGAGGTGCCTCTGGCTGCAGAGCAGGTAGCCCGGGAGTGTGAGCGCCTTCTGGAACAATTCCCTCTGCTTGAGGCCTTCCTTCTGGCTGCCTGGGAGCCCCTGCGGGAGTCCTCGCAGCAGGGGCAGAATCTGGCAGTGAATCTCTGTGGTTGGGCCCGTCTTTCTACCGTTCTCCTGGGCCTACATTCTCCCATTGCCCTAGATGTACTGACTGAGGCTTTCGAGGAATCCTTGGTGGCCAGAGATTGGTCCCAGGCCCTTCAGCTCATTGAAGTGTACGGGCGAGATGTGGACGATTTGAGCAGCATAAAGGATGCGGTCCTGAGCTGTGCTGTGGCATGTGGTGAGCAGAATGCTGTGCCTCCCTTTTTCACTAATGGTAATACTTGGTATTCACTGGGTATATTATCACCTTTAAACCTCATGGTAACTAGAGAGAAGTCCCACTATAATCTCATGTTATTAAGAGGAGACCAGGGCTCAGAGGGGTTAGGAAACTTACCCAGGGTGGTAAGTGGTAGAGTAGAGCTTAGAACCCAAGTCCATCTGACTTTAAACAGGCACTCATAACCAGTATTCTCAATACTGTATATCATAATTCTTGTGAAATTCTATAGACTACAAATGTTTGGGCCCCATCCCCAGAGGCCCAGGACTTTGTAAGCCACAGTCTCGCTCATAACTACCCAGCCCTTCCAGTACAGCATGAAAGCAGCCAGCGTCAATATATAAAGAAATGAACATGGCTATAGTCTAATACAACTTTATTATAAAAGCAGATTGTGGGTCTCTTTGATGACCACTGCTTTGAAAGCTCCCCAGGAAATTTTGACATGTAACCAGAGTGGAAAGCCAATGAGCTGCAACACTACTAGGATTTCCTAGCAGTGTTGTAGCAAGAGTTGGGTGTGATGTAGGGAATGACTTTCGGATAGGAGGTTTGGCTCCCTTTGGAAAGGAGAAAATCCATCCTTGAAAAGGTGGAGAAATCCACTGACTGACTGTGTGGTCTTAATTGCTTGGAGTCTGTTTTTTGTATCTCCAAGATCATATCTGTGAAATGGGTGTGGAAGAGAGAGATCTAAGTCGTGATGACAGAGAATATCCAGGGAGTGAAACTAGTCTATCTGGAATAACTTTCAAGTGGTTATGTATGGCATAGGGTGGAAATTACAGGGAAAAGGAAAGTTTCACTGACAAAGTGAGTCTGAAACAGTCCTATATGTTCAGCATGCCAAGACATGGAGAGCTTCATCTCTTCTGTCCTTCCTTTATTCCTTCCTTCCTTTCTCTTTCCTTCACTTCCTCCTGAAAGTCTCATGACTATTATCAGGTTTACCTAAAGATAAACATAGGGTAGAGATACAGCATTTTCCTTGTCATATAATGGTTCCAAGTGTAAAAACTAATTAAGATCACATGCATCTTAAGGATCCTCCAAGCTCCTGTTTTATGAAATTGAAGAAAGCCCTTTCTCAAGAAGTAACGTGGACTCTTGAGCTCTTCAGGTCCCATGCTTGCTGCCTCTAAGCATCTTTTTTGTCTTATAGACAAAGAAGGTTGGCAATACCTGTTTCCTGTGAAGGATGCATCTCTGAGAAGTCGGCTGGCCTTACAGTTTGTGGACAGGTGGCCCCTGGAGTCATGTCTGGAGATTCTGGCCTACTGCATTTCAGACACGGCTGTCCAAGAAGGACTAAAGTGTGAGCTACAGAGGAAGCTGGCGGAGCTGCAGGTGTATCAGAAGGTATGGGCCCTCGCATCAAGAGAAAAGAAATGGGCTTCTCACTCTATGATCAACTCCAACCTATTCTCGTATGATGGGGGACTTTAAGAAACAGAAAACATAGGCCTGGGTTTTGCTTTGCATCTGGCTTCAGTTCTTAGGTGGACAGCAGGGAGGCCTCCTAGCTGGTTCCTGTGTTACTTACTTCTGTAATTTTAAATAAATTTGTATGAAGTGAGGGTAAAAATAACAAAATTAACATTGAAATGGTGTATTACGGTCCAAAAAGGCTTTTTCACATGTCTTTTTGACCTTTGTGTATGTTTTTGTATATTATATCTTCTATAAAGTTTGTTTTAAATTTCAGCAAAATTTCAAGAGCTATTTTGAAAAGATGCATGAAGGTGACAATTTCAAAAGTGAAAGATTCTTGTGACATGTTTGTTATGTTCAAGCTCAAGAGGTTTAGGGAGACAAATTTAGGAAGCATGGCTACATAACAAGTACAAAATAGATGCTAATTTTCCAACATATCCTTGGAGCAGACAGAGTCCAGGAACCCTACCAGAGACAGTGAAAATGGCAGGTGAAAAAAGGTTTATTTTTATTCTTCCTTGGCAGTTTTCATGCAGAGCTAAAATGTTGTATGAAAGGCGATCCCACAGAGCGTTCAAGCCAGAAGAATATCTTGGGTGGAGTTTGGGGTGGAGGAGCATGGGACAGGTGAACCCCAGAACAATCTGGGAAGCATGAGAGCACTGTCTTAACTAGTGAAAGGCCCCAGTCCTGGCCGCCATATTCAGCCTTCACTTCCTGCTTGTTCTTCCCGGATAGGTTCACTCTGCTCTCTAAATAATCTTTGCCCAATTTGCTCTCTTTTCTGGCAAGTTCTAACAGCCTGACTTTGGGGCAGAGATCTAGAGATGGCCCATCTGTGGGCATGCCAGTGACTTGTTCATGGAAGGAGAAGCTGCAGTGTGGTTTGATGGATTTTCCTGTCTTTCCTTAGATTCTAGGTTTACAGTCTCCCCCTGTGTGGTGTGACTGGCAGACCTTGAGGAGCTGTTGTGTTGAGGACCCATCAACTGTCATGAACATGATTCTAGAAGCACAGGTACCATTTTCCTGGGTGTTGTTCCACTTCATCCTCCTTTCAGAGTTGCAACCCCTTAGCTGGCTGTATAAGCCCCTTTCTGCATGTCAGTGTTCCCTTTTTTAAAAAATAACTATACCACATTCTTTTTTATTGTGAAATTTGCCAAAATCCAGATAAGTATAGAGAATAATACAATTGACTCTTTTGTATCATCACCCTGTGTATATAAATTTCATCACCCTGAAATTTTCTACTTTGTGTATATTAGGTAGAGAACGTATTTCTCAAAGTGGAATTGCTGGATCATCGGTCACGAGCGTCCTCACCTTTACTAGGATATTATCAACACGCTCTCCAAAACGCTTACCCCAGTTATACTCCCACTTGCAGTTCCTGCTATTCCATACACATGTCACCTTGTTGTTTATCTTTATTTTTATTATTATTTTTGAAACGGAGTCTCACTCTTTCACCCAGGCCGGAATGCGGTGGCACAATCTTGGCTCACTGCAACCTCCACCTCCCACGTTCAAGCGATTCTTCTGCCTCAGGCTCCTGAGTAGCTTGGATTACAGGCACCTACCACCACGCCCAGCTAATTTTTTTTGTATTTTTAATAGAGACAGGGTTTCGCCATGTTGGCCAGGCTGGTTTTGAACTCCTGACCTCAAGTGATCCACCCACCTTGACTTCCCAAGGTGCTAGGATTACAGGCATGAGTTACCATGCCCAGCCCCTTGTTACCTTTTTATATTGTCCAACTTTTCAATGTTTACAATAAGATGGTATCTCATTGTTGTTTTAATTTACATGATTACTAATAAATTTGAATATCTGTTCATGTTTATTAGACTTCCAAGTGCTAGGTAGGATTTTGTCTGCCTTTTAAGAAGCTGACTGTAGATGCTCATTCAAATGTTTGTTCATTCAAGAAATACTTATTGCATGCCTATTGCCAGTCACTGTGCTAAATGATGGTGAAACAAAAATAGTTAAGCTGTCCTTGCCCTGGAGTGGCTCACATTTTGGGGACAGAGGTGATGTAAGATGCATCCCTAGGTGACTGCAACGTAATATACAAATGACAGAAGTAAGCTCAGATTGTGGGAGCACAGACAGGGCACCTAACATAGCCTGAGAAACAAGGAAGCATCCTGAAGAAGGCAGTCCTAGGCAGGGTTGTGGGGAGGACATTCCAGACACCCCTATGTGGGAATATTTGAACAAAGCCCTAGGAATTCTATTCTCTGAAACTTCATCTACAGTTCACAAATTGGGGTTTTGGGGTAGTGAGGTGGAACATGAGTAGAATCCAACCAGTGATATGTGTATTTGGCCTTTGTAGTATTGGTCTACAGAATTTTTATTTTTTCATATTGACTTTATTGCCAAAATTTTAAAATACAGAAATTGTATGATTTTTTAAAAGTTTTGTAACTTAAAAGTCTGACAACATTGGGCCTGCCCATTCTTATAGCATGGGTGCTATGTCCTTTAAACAGAGTCTTTTCAGTCTTTCCCACTTCCTTAGAATCTCCCCAGGGTTGACACCAAGTGTCTGTTGCCACGTCATCTGCTATTTTTTCATAGTAGAGCTAAGAGGAAAGTGATATGAACAGTAAGCCTGCTTCAATCATTTTCATCATAGTGAAGTTCCCATCAGCACTTACAGACATTCCTGGGGCTTTGTAGACTCAAGACTGCTAAGAAGAATCAGGCAGTCATGTAAAGGTATTGAAGGCATGTGTGTTTCCTTCCAGGAGTATGAGCTGTGTGAGGAGTGGGGCTGCCTGTACCCCATTCCAAGAGAACATTTAATCAACCTTCATCAAAAGCATCTTCTCCATCTTCTAGGAAGAAGAGATCATGACAAGGCTCTGCAAGTAAGCCCCCAGTTCTTTCCATTTTTCTTCTGGGGTGGGACAAGAAGATTAGTCAAATCAGATGGCTTTGTTTTCATGTTGAATCCCATGCAGTCTCAGATATGCCTCTTCAGATCCTTCAGGAGCTGTTTTTTTTTTTTTTTGAGACGGAGTCTTGCTCTGTCGCCCAGGCTGGAGTGCAGTGGCCGGATCTCAGCTCACTGCAAGCTCCGCCTCCCGGGTTCACGCCATTCTCCTGCCTCAGCCTCCCGAGTAGCTGGGACTACAGGCGCCCGCCACCTCGCCCGGCTAGTTTTTTGTATTTTTTAGTAGAGACGGGGTTTCACCGTGTTAGCCAGGATGGTCTCGATCTCCTGACCTCGTGATCCGCCCGTCTCGGCCTCCCAAAGTGCTGGGATTACAGGCTTGAGCCACCGCGCCCGGCCCAGGAGCTGTTTATAGTCATCTTGAGAAGAAGGGGCCTAGCCTTGCGTTGGGCGCCAGATGGGGCAGCTGAGTCCAGAATTCTGCTGAATTCTGGTCCTGTCAAAGCCATGGCATTTGTGAAACTACAGAGGTGGTTTTAAAAAAAAAAAAGCGAGTATAGAGAAAGGATTAGTCCAAGATGCGTAAACCTAAATATTCCTTTCTCAAACAAAACAAGGCTGATCTAAGAGCTCTCCTGCATGCCTCACCTTCCTCTTCTACCCTTCAACAATAGCTCCTGCAAAGAATCCCTGACCCCACCATGTGCCTTGAAGTGACAGAGCAATCCCTTGACCAGCACACTAGCTTGGCCACTTCTCACTTCTTGGCCAACTACCTCACCACTCACTTCTATGGACAACTGACTGCTGTCCGACACCGTGAAATCCAGGCGCTGTATGTGGGATCCAAGGTAAGGAGGAAAAGGAGGTGTTGGGAAGGCATACCTGAGGGAGATATTGCGAGCCTAGCTCTTCTTCAGAACTTGCCTTTTCAATGGCTCTTTTGCCAGGCACCTGCCATCTCTGGCCTGTGCTATATGAAATCCTTACCCTAGCAGCTCACTGTATCCTAGATGAGTCTCCTAGACTTGTCATTCTCTTCCTGTCCTGCCTCTGTAGTGAATTCTACCTGGTCCTCTTAAGTTGCCTTTATGGTTTCCATGGCATCTGCTCTATCAATGCTTCTCAATTCTGACAATATATCAGAATCACCTGGACTTAAAAAAAAAAAAATACCAGGTTATTCACCTCAACCCCAGATCAATTAAAACTGGTCTTGAGATAGGGACTGGACATCTTCCAAAGGGCTTCTGATGTGAGGATTTAAAACGACTGCTTGATAAACTTGTCTGTGCTAGTGGAAGAGGGTTAGTTGTCTATGTAATTAGATGAGATAAGCTCTTACCTTTGATGTATAACCTTGGAGACATTAATAGAAGAAACCACCAGCTAGAAATAGTAATCCAGGGAAGCAGAGTTTGAGGAGAGCTAGGGCCCTCTGGCATTCTTCTAATTATTCTGCCTGGCAGTCCTATATACTACCCCACAAATAGAACGAGTGCTAGGAGAACCATAAATATAACCACTGACCCACTTACTAAGAGTTAAACTACATAACATGTTCCTTAAGAAGATACACCCAATGTACCGTAGCTGAATAGGGGAACCCTTGAAAACCGGCAGTGAACAGAGTCAGTGAACATATTTCAAGCCTAGTGACCGTGACTTCTAAGGAGAACTTAGATTCATTGTTTACCTGTAGGACATAGGAGGTACCAGGTTTCATCAGACCACTAACACCACCTTGTATTTCTCATTCTGAGTAAAGCCTCAAACAAACAGAATGGTGGCATTAAGGGTCAGGGAGACCTCAACCATACCTGGAGGGTCCAGGCCAGAGGTCAGCAGGCTACCACCCATGAGCCAAATCCAGTCCCCAGCCTGCTTTTGTAAAGCAAGTGTTATTGGAACACACATGTGACTATCATTTTACCTGTGGCTGCTTTCAAGGTACATGTGCAGAGCTGAATGTTTGAGACAGATATTATGGACCATAAAGCTTAAAATATTTACTCTCTGATCCTTTATAGAAAAAGTTTACTAACCTCTCATCTGGTGAAGGTACTTGGGGTACTTCTCAATTACCATCTGCAGAATTTACTGGGGAGCTCAACCTTCCTGCCTAAAAAACTGCGAGTCCGTTTCAGTAGCTGGCTATGTGCCTTTTGTTCTCATGCACCCTTCTCCTTCCCAGTGAGAATCTTCAGTTTTTTTCTGAAATTTGTGTACTATTTTCTTTACTCTATGGATCTACCCCACAAACAGATTCTGCTGACCCTGCCTGAGCAGCACCGGGCCAGCTATTCCCACTTGTCCTCTAACCCCCTGCTCATGCTGGAGCAGCTGCTTATGAACATGAAGGTGGATTGGGCCACTGTGGCTGTGCAGACTCTGCAGCAGCTGATGGTTGGACAGGAGATCGGCTTCACTATGGACGAGGTGGACTCACTGCTTTCCAGATATGCAGAGAAAGCCCTGGACTTCCCATACCCTCAGAGGGAGAAACGATCAGGTAACTGCTAGCATCCTAAAAGGGGATTCTACGTGGAGGGAAGAAATGCCATGCTGCATTCTTAGTTTTAATTTGCACCCCTTTTAATATTTCGGGTTGATCTAGAGTGAACGAATACACTTCAGGAGAGATAGCTCTTTATTATATAGGAGCGATCTTGGTCTTGGAGGAAGTAGAATAATGACCAGAATTAAAAGGTGGTAGGTAACCACTGCATGCATAATAACATAAAGGTTTGGAAAACAAAATATGCTGGAAATGGTGTCTGTCTGGCCTTGATATAGCGGGCTCTTCAGTGCCATCATTTGGTATTGAGAATATGCCTTATTCCCAGGATCACATCAGATATCATTTGTATGTGAGCTGACTCAGCCTATTCTACAATGAAGACACTGAAATAAGTATGGACTGATGTTCCCAGCCAGCTCTTTTTTCTTACTCCCTACCCTCCAGGGGCATCGTTTCAACATCTTCCACTTCCCTCTGGGCATTTTTAGATTTATTTTGTAGAATCCTAGTGTCCATTTCATTATCTTATATGCCTAAATGTGGTTTGTTTTTCAAGGCATTTAAGAAACATGCATGCTATGGGCTTAGAGGTACCTTCTCCATTCTCTTAATACCTAGTAGAGTCATGGAATGACAATCAGAGAAGCCAACAGAGCTTTGTTCTAAATGCCTAGGATGGTGAATCAAGATACTTATGGTAGAACCATATTTTGTCAGCATTTTCCCTCTCTACAGATTCTGTGATTCACCTCCAAGAAATTGTCCACCAGGCTGCAGATCCCGAGACCCTCCCTAGATCACCATCGGCAGAGTTCTGTCCTGCTGCTCCTCCTGGTAAGAGCTGGCTCTGATTATTCACTAAAATGTTTCAGTTTAGTCTTGCCTTATTCTGTCCTTCAGAATTTTTTTTTTTTTTTGCTTCTTTTTTTCATTGTCAGTTATAACGTTATTAATTGTTTATCTTGGTTCATTCCAGATTTACATATATCTCAAAAGATTCAACATACAGTCAATTATTGTTATTTGTGGCAGTATGTCTATAAAGTCTCCACACTGAACTAGAAAATCCAGAACTCTTGCTCCTAGGGGAAATATGTACATGTATACACGTATCTCACATAGATGGTCATCTTAAACCCTAAAAACAGCTCATAGTAGATGATTCTATTTCCTTTTTTCTACAAAGGAGGTTCAGAAGTGTTAAGTGACTTGCCTGAGGCCACCCCCACTAACAGGTCCCAGAATTGGAGTTCAAATCCCATTCAACTAGCCCCAGCACTGAGCTTCTTGTACTACCCCGCACTGTCCACTACCACCTCCATCTTCTGGTCACTGTTTTTTGTTTTTTTTTTTTGAGACGGAGTCTTGCTCTGGCGCAATCATGGCTCACTGCAACCTCCACCTCCTGGGTTCAAACAATTCTTCTGCCTCAGCCTCCCAAGTAGCTGGGATTAAAAGCATGTGCCACCATACCCAGCTAATTTTTGTGTTTTTAGTAGAGATGGGGTTTCGCCATGTTGGCCAAACTGGTCTCAAACTGCAGGTGATCCGCCTGCCTTGGCCTCCCAAAGTGCTGGGATTAAAGGTGTGAGCCACCACACCCAGCCAGGTCACTGTTGTTTAGAGGCTGAAACAACCCCAGCTGGGAATCTGAGTATTGAGTGTTAGGTGACTCAAAACTTTCACGACCGCACGTGTTTGCAAATGACCACAAAAGCAAGATGAATATTATTTTTGAGGTTACAAATGTTAACAAATAAGCAGCTTCACAAATATGCAGTCTGGTATTAATGAGGATTGACTGTACTTAGCCCTCAAGTTCATACTGTCACACACAAAGCACAAGCTCCTTGAAGGTCTCAGCCATGTCTTGGTCGCCCTTTTCACCACCCCTCTAGTGCCCTGGTCTCCAGCACCCACACAATGGCCTACTCCCAAAAGAAGCTCAGCCAAGTATTTTGTTTTGCCAAATGGTCAAAGGAGCAGGATTCTAAGGTCTCTTCTTCTGAGTGCTACTAAGTGCACCATGTTTTACAGCTCTCTTTTTCTGTGACCAGCCAATGTTGCTTGGCTAGATGAGAAGAAATCTCTTTATATGTCATAAAACAAACTGTGGCATTTTCTGGCCATACTTTGAGAATTAGTCATGCGTCATGGTAACTAGCCAAGCTGAGGGGACGGCTCAGCCTTGCAAGTATATTAGCAGCTTCATGCATCTGTATAAATGGCAGCCGGAGCAGCTTTGATGGTGTGTGTGTGTGTGTGTGTGTGAGTGTATGACCTTTTTTTCTTTTTTTTTTTGGAGACAGGATCTCACTCTGTTGCCCAGGCTAGAGTGCAGTGGTGCCATCAGAGCTCACTGCAGGTCAGTTCCTCCTGCCCCTGCTTCCCAAGTAGCTAGGACTACAGGCACACACCACCATTGCCTGGTTAATTGTTTTATTTTTTGTAGAGACAGGATCTTGCTTTGTTGCCTGGGCTGGTCTCGAACTCTTGAACTCAAGTCATCCTCCCACCTTGGCCTCCCAAAGTGCTGGGATTACAGGCATAATCTGCACCCAGCCTATATGAGCTTTTTATTATGGAAATTTTGCAAATCCCAGATATCATATCATTTCATTTATAAATATTTCAGTATAAATCTCTGAAAGGTAAGGACTTTCATGAAACAAAGCCATAATACCATTATCACATCTAAAAACAAATTAATAATAATTCCTTATTATTCTCAAATATCAAGTCAGTATTCAAATTTCTCCAGCTGTTTCATCAAGATTTTTTTATAGTTGGTTTTTCTAGACTCAAGATCTAAATAATGTCCATACATGGCTTGGCGTTTGGCGAAATATCTCTTAAATCTTTTTTTAATTTTTATTTTTTAAGAGAGTCTCCCTCTGTCATCCAGGCCAGAGTGCAGTAGTCTGATCATGGCTCACTGTAATCTTGAACTCCTGGGCTCAAACAATCCTCCCACCTCAGCCTCCCTACTAGCTGGGACTACAGGCACACACCACCATGTCTGGCTAACTTTTGTAATTTTTTCTTTTGTATAGATGGAGTCTAGCTATGTCGCCCAGGCTGGTTTTGAACTCCTGGCCTCAAGTGATTCTCCTGCCTCAGCCTCCCAAAGTGCTGGGATTACTGGCATGAGCCACTGCACCGGCCTCTTAAAGTGCCTTTAATTAATAGGTTCCCTGCCTCTTTTCTTGTTTATCCCCCCTACCTCTTTTTTATTTGTGGAGACTAGTCATTTGTGCCCTGGAGCTTCCCACATGCTGGATTTTGCTGACTGCCTTCCTGTGGCAATCTGCCTCTTCATCCCCAGAATTTCCAGGACACTAGTAATTAGATCTAGAAGCTGGACTTGATTCAGGCTTAATATTTTTTCGTAAGTATACTTGATAGCAGGTGGTGTACACGTCCATCAGGAGGCACACAATGTTCATTTGTCTCTCTTTTATGACACAAACAGCCACTGATGATCATTAACTGGATCTATTATTTCAATAAGCTTTGTAAAATGGTGAAATTCTATCATTGCCTCTTCATCTGTATGCTGGCATATTGATTACCTTTTACTCTCACCTCTGGCTCTGCCTCCCAGGTATCTCCGGTGTACATTCCCCTAGTCTAAGGGAAAGGAGTTTTCCACCAACCCAGCCCCCACAGGAATTTGTGCCCCCAGCGACACCGCCTGCCAGGCACCAGTGGGTACCAGATGAGACTGAAAGTATCTGCATGGTCTGCTGCAGGGAACACTTCACCATGGTAAGCAGCATCGGTCTCCACTGTCACCCTCGGGAGAAGGTAAAGGAGAATTCTAGTTCATGAGCCTGAGTTTACAGTCAACGCCTGTCCCCAAGAGAATATCGGTATTTTCAGAACTGCCAAATCTAAGACTTTGGGTTTATTTTTGACCTGATCAGAATGTGTTTTCTGGATTCAGACAGGTAGTAGACACCCTCAAATAGCAGTGAATTCTAAAATCTTTGCCATTGTCATGAGATAATAAAAAAGAGGCAGGAGGAGTCACCAGGTGTCAGTGGATCTTGTTTCCAGCTCCATGTCTTTAACAGTAAGACTGGTGACCTAGCAGTGGTTATATGCACTGACTCCAGAGATAGAGGACCTGGGTTCTAATCCTGGCTCTGCCTCTTAATGACAGTGTGACTATACACTATTTTGGTCTCATATGCCTACTTGTAAACTAAGGATGATACATTCTTAGGCTCATAGAGCTGTTAGGATTAAATAAATACATGTCACCATAGTTAACAGAGTACCTGCCCAGTATGCCACATCAGCTCAATGCTGATGAAAACAGTGTTGATGTAATTGCCCTGTGTCTGTTTCTTCCTCATCTATAAAAGAGGTGTAACATTTCTATATTTCTATTAGAATGAAATGAAGCAGTACTTTAAAGTCACTTTGATGCCCATCCACTGTAGACTGGATAAAGAAAAGTGGTACATATATACCATAGAATACTATGTAGCCATAAAAAAGAACAAGATCATGTCTTTTGCAGGAACATGGATGGAACCAGAGGTCATTATCCTTAGCAAACTAACATAGGAATGGAAAACCAAATACCACTTGTTCTCAATCATAGTGGGAGTTAAATACTGAGAACACATGGACAGAAAAAAGGGAACAACAGACACGGGGGCTACTTAAGAGAGAGGAGGGTGGAAGAAGGAAGAGGTTCAGGGAAGAAAAACTGCTATGTACCATGCTTAGTACCCAGGTGACAAAATAAGCTGTACACTAAACCCTTGAGTCACGAATTTACCTATACAATAAACCTGCACATGTACCCCTGAACCTAAAATAAAAATTAAGATTTAAAAATATATATATATGAGGAAAGCAAAGTCAGATATTTTCCTTATTTAAACTTATAAATCTTCAAGGAGGAAAATTGGTTGTGACTTGTTGAGACATATGACAAGCCACTGAAAGGAGTTTTGCATGACAAGCTGCTCTCTAGCTTTAAGACCACCATATAGAAGGTTTACTTACATATAGGGTAGATTATAGAAAGAGTTTCTAATCATGACAACAGTGGGCCTTTATTGACTGCCTACTCTCTATGTTCCAGGCATGATACTAAGTGGTTTGCTTAAGTTATCTCTCTTAAATTTTACAATAACCTGATGGGCTTGATAATATTATTACTGTATTACACACACCAGAATACGGATGTATAGAGAAGGTATGTAATTTGGAAAAGACTGATGAGAAATTCTGAATTGACTGATACAAATTAAGAATTTGTGTATAAAATTAAATTATACCTAAGTGTTTGTATTTTTAAAGTCTTTTTTTTTCTTTTTCTTTTTCTTTTTTTTTTGAGACAGAGCCTTGCTCTGTCACCCAGAGGAGTGCAGTGGTGCGATCTCTGCTCGCTGTAACCTCTGCCTCCTGGATTCAAGCAATTCTCCTGCCTCAGCCTCCTGAGTAGCTGGGAGTACAGTCTCCCGCCACCACACCTGGCTAATTTTTGTGTTTTTAGTTGCAATGGGGTTTCGTCATGTCAGCAAGGCTGGTTTCGAACTCCTGACCTCAGGTGATCCACTCACCTCTGCCTCCCAAAGTGCTGGAATTACAGGCGTGAACCACCACGCCCAGCCTAAAAGTCTTGCTTCATGTTTATCATGTGTTACAAATGGCACCTGCTAAAGTAACCTTGGGGAAAACAAATAAATAAAGGCATTTTGAAAAGGCATACCTTTTAATCATTGACATCAATACCATGTAGAAATGTGATCTGCACTGGCTCAGAAAGTGACTTCTTCCCCACTACTTTTTCCTGTTTCTTCACATGTTGCCTCCATACGCAAGTAGAACTTGTCAGGAGCTATTGCAAAACTCCATGACTTGGCACCTTTGCCCATCAGCTGACAGATATTTTTAAATGTTCAATTTTTGAGGGCAAAGACTGGTGTGTCCTTTTTCAATAGAGACCCAAGCACTTGGTGTTCTTAATAAGTAAGCCACTGGCAGCTAATACCATGTATAGGTGGATTGATGACAATCTCCCCTTCTCTCCTCCCTCTTTCTTCTCTTCCTAATGGCATTCCGCAGTTTAACAGGCGTCATCATTGTCGCCGCTGTGGCCGGCTAGTATGCAGCTCCTGCTCCACTAAGAAAATGTTGGTGGAAGGCTGCAGAGAGAACCCTGCTCGTGTGTGTGATCAGTGCTATAGTTACTGCAACAAAGAGTGAGTGTCCTACAGCAGGGCTGTTGCTATTATTGACTGCTGCACCCTCCCCCAGGTCCCTACACTCCTAGGAGTCTCATTATGGAGAGCATTTCAAATCCAGAAATGTTTAACATCCACACTGAAATGCCATTAATTCTATACTGAAGTGTTTGTACACTGACCTTGGTCAGAGAAACTACTAAGAGAGAAAGTAGGGTGAGAGAAAGCGGTGTTCAAGGCTCTTACATGATTTTCTCTCTGAAATTGGAACACTGGTTCCTTAGCCCTTCCCCAGACAGAGGCCATTGAGCTTAGTTCACGAGCTCACCTATTTTCCAGCCTCTCTTGCTTCAACTGGTCTCAGCTGGACTCAAATGGAGTTCACACCAGCTGAGTGGTTGGGCATCGCTTGCATCAACTCTGATCTAGGTAGTCATTCTTGCTTGTAATCCATAATTAGAAGAGCCTCCATACTTGCCTACACAGAATTCACCTGGTAACAAATTTAAGAACCTGCTCGTACCTCCAGTGAGACAGATCAAGACTTTGTTTGTTGGCTCAGGGTTGCTCAATTGTTTCCACTACTTCTAGTAGCAAAGGAGCATGAACCTAAGACTCCTAGAGCATCCAGGAATATGGGCCAAAGCAACCATCCAAAACAAGTTACTTTGAATTATGCATGTTTTATTTACAAACTTAAATAGATTTTATGTTCTCCTTCATAGCATTATTGTGTTTGTCCTGATATGAACATTATTGGTCATTATTTACCATAATGATTACTGATCTCATAGGAAGGAAAACATACCATATTTATTCTACAGTTTCCGTGACCCTAGCATACCACTGCCTCCCTCCCTCAGGGAGGAATTACCCACACACCATACTGCTGAGATTTGAAATGGGCAGTTCATATTGATGGGGGGGACTCTTTCATTCAACAACTCTACCCTCAAAGAGCCCTCCATTGTCCCAGGGAGACACTGTGAGTTGATGCATCTACTAAGCTCAAAACAAAGAAGTGACTCAGGCATTTATTTAATAATTTATCTTTATCTCTTTTCAGTGTACCAGAGGAGCCTTCAGGAAAACCAGAAGGTAAGGCCAAATCCCATTCTCTGTGACTCTTCATTTGTGTACTTAAGTTAACTCTATCTTCAGCATGTCAGCTGCGACTGATATACTTGTCCAGCTAATGTACTCCATCCAACTTGTTTGCCAAAGCAAATTCTTGGCATTTCTATTAGCCTGTTTCCTCTGAAGTTCATCATATTAACCTATTACACTGGCCCATTAGCTTCTAGCATTGAGAAGGCCAGCAACCAAATAATTTGGTTCTTAACTTTTAGTACGTGATTTGATTTTAGTTTTTCTTAAGTTTCCCTTTACCATCCTACCTCCCCATGATCCCTCCTTACCCCTAGGTAATCCCGTTAACAGTTTGGCCTGTAACTCTCCACAACAGGTTAGTTTTTAGAGTATCCAGTGGCTCAGCCATTTATTTGAGAAACACACCCCTTTTAAGGTTTCTTGTGTGAAGCAAGGTTATGTGACAAATGCTGTAACACTCACCCCAGGTCTACGCCTGGGGAAGACAGTTTGAGGTGCTTAGTAGGGTGTCCTAAAGCAAACAAAAGGAACCAAGGAGAGAGAAAGGGCCCTGAAATAGCAGGCAAATGCCTACCTGCAACTCATGCCAGCTCACAGGACTGGGTTAGACTGAACTGCCAGCCAGTGAATGACACATGAATGGTATTTCTCTTCTCAGCTCTAGACAGCTCCAAGAGTGAAAGCCCTCCATACTCGTTTGTGGTGAGAGTCCCCAAAGCAGATGAGGTAGAATGGATTTTGGATCTCAAAGAGGAGGAAAATGAGCTGGTGCGAAGTGAATTTTACTATGAGCAGGTAATAGCAATAAAATGCAATGGTCACTTAAGTTTCTTTATGATGTGTAGTAGTATGACGAGAAATACAGAGGCAGGTGAACACACCTGGCCTTTACTTGTTTATAGTGCAATAATATGGGAGCTAAACCAGTAAATCTATTAACGCAGAAAATAATGAACATCTTGGGAATTGCACAAGGGGAGACCAGGAAAGGCTTCGTGGAAGAGGTACCATTTAAGATGAGCTTTAGAAGAATGGTAGGAGTGTGACAAGCAGAAAGCTGGGGGTCATGAGGAAAGTGGGGATGGGGAAGGACAAAGAATACAAAATTAAAACATCTGATCAAAGACACCATGCCCAAAATTGCAGGGCACGATTGGAGAAGTGGAAGTTGTTTAATTTGAAGGGAATATAGAATCAATAGAGTCAATAGAGAGCTCATAAAAGGTAGGCTTGAAAAGGATTACTTATATATAGGGTCTTGCATTCTGCAGTAAGGACTGTCTACTTGATAGGTATCAGGGACCTATGAAAGGTTTCCGAGTGTGCTGTGGGAATATTCATTTGGCAGCAGTGTGTCCATGGCTTAAAGCAGCAACTCCTCTAGGTGGTCAGACAAGTGAGCTGACCGTTGTTGTCCAAGTCAGCAATAAGGACTTGCACTAGTGGACCCGAAAAAGGAGGGGACCTATAGACATTGTCAAGAACTAGGTAACAAGGCCAGGCACAGTGGTGCCCACCTGTAATCCCAGCACTTTGAGAGTCTGAGGTGTGTGGATTGCTTGAGCTCAGGAGTTGCTGACCAGGCTGGGTAACATGGTGAAATCCCTGTCTCTACAAAAAAAAAAAAAAATACAAAAATTAGCCGGGCATGGTGGCGCACAGCTGTGGTCCCCACTACTTGGGAGGCTTAGGTGGGAGGATTGCTTGAGCCTGGGAGGCAGAGGTTGCAGTGAGCTGAGATCGCACCACTGCACTCCAGCCTGGACAACAGAGTGAGACCCTGTTCCAAAAAAACAAAATAAAGAAGTAGGTAACAGGTGGACACAGTGCCCTTCTTCCCAGTAAAATGACAAAACCTAAAAGCCAGAGCTTTGGCATTGCTACTTAGAACATATGAAATTTGTTTAGTTCCACTTCTGCTTTCTTGTGGAATTTGGTTCCTTCTCCCAGGGTCTTTCAGCCTTTTGAAAGGGGAAGGATAATTTCTGCCACCCAGCTGCCTCTGGAGAATGCTCTGGCCCCTGGACTCACCGTGTGTTCTCCCTTCTTCCACCCCGGCCAGGCCCCCAGTGCCTCCTTGTGCATTGCCATCCTGAATCTGCACCGGGACAGCATTGCCTGTGGTCACCAGCTGATTGAGCACTGCTGCAGGCTCTCCAAGGGCCTCACCAACCCGGAGGTGGATGCTGGGCTGCTCACGGACATCATGAAGCAGCTGCTGTTCAGCGCCAAGATGATGTTCGTCAAAGCCGGCCAGAGCCAAGACTTGGCTCTTTGTGACAGGTAGAGGGCAATGAGTCTATTCTTGTACGTAGGAGCAGTTTCTAGCCAGCTGCTTTTTCTGACCTCACTATGATTTTTTTTATCTCATCATCCCCTCTGACAAGACATGCTGAAAGATTTTTCATCTCTGTAATGTCGACGAAATGGTGTTGCCAGATCACAAGTATTCTTCCCCATACTACCTGACATCCTTTTCTTTTTCAGAGCAGATCCTCAAAGCAGAATTTACTCTACCTACACCCAGTCAGAAAGAAAGTAAAGACTTTCATTGGTTAATTTGTCATTAAAGTTAATGTAGGGAAGCACCTTTAGTCTCTGTGGGACTTTCAGGCTTTTAAAGAAAATGTGTCTTCCTTGAACATCTGGTGATTAGCCTTGAACAAAACTCTACTCCAATCCTGACCAGATTCAAACTGTGACTTCAGTGAGTTCTGGATGATAGATTTTTAAAAGCACTCTGGGAATTGATCTATTCCTGTGTCACAAGTAGGAACCTGGGTCATAAAGTAGAAGTGTGTATGGAAAAGGTATGATTAGACCTCCCTCGGGTTCCTGTACAACCTGCTTTGACTCCATCCATTAACCTGACAATGAAAACTCCTAATTCCCTGCTTATCCACTCAGATGTGTGACTCATATTGTGTGTTCCCAGCACTCAGTCCTAACCAAATTTGGGAGAAGGGAGCATAATTTTCTTTGCAGTATCATTGCCTCCCTCAGACATTTGCTCGGAATACTTATCTACAAACTCAGCAGCCAGCATAGAGCATGGTAAATCCCAGCTACATGACTTCCTAGCTCTGTTAACCCCTCTAGGCCTCAGTCTCCTCCTCTATAAAATGGGGTGGTAATACTGATCTCATGGGGCTGTTACAAGGTAAAATGAGATCATCCATGTAGATGGTGAAGAACTAAGCCTGGTATATACTGTGTATCCCGAAAATGTTAGTAATTTGTATTATTTTTAGTAACAAAAACTAGAAGGTGGAGAAAAGCAGGAGGAGGTGAAACAAAGTAGAAGGAAGTGAAAAGGAACTAATCTGATTCCTTTATATCAAGAGGCAATAGATTCTACATCATTTTTCAAGTTGATAAATGAAGAAACAGATATGTGTTAAATTTTTGAAATAACCATGAAAAGAATCAAAAATCTACCTAATTATGAGAAAAGGATAGGAGGAAAAAAACGGAAACCTTTCCACATACCAAAAGGTGGAAAACAAAGGAAACATGAAAAAAGACTTAAGGCAAAAATAAAAATATATTCAAATATCAGTAAGGTAAATGAAAAAAGAAAAATACTTAGATTGGGGGAAAACAAACTTCACATCAAGTCCAGTATTTCCTTTAAAATGTAATATAGATAGAGGAAATATCCATTTTTAGGCAGAGGGCAGCAGAAAGTAAGGAAGTCCTCACTTTAATCGGATTCTCACTCACCCCAACATGTCATGCGCTTCTTTGACAGTTTACAGCAATGGTTTCTGTTTAAACAGCCGTTTCTCTGACCCTGCATTCAGACACGCCCACTCTAAGAATCTTTCCCTTTGCGCCAGTTTGCTAATGGGAGTGAATTCATTCCTCACATGTGTTGCCTTGCAAATCAGTTACAAACTCTTGGTTTTCAGAGTATTTTTCTAATGTTTTTAACTCATACCCCCTTCTGATAGACAAACAAATAAATAAATATAGGTTTAAAAACAAAATTCAGCTGGGTGCAGTGGCTCTTGTCTGTAATTCCAGCTACTCAAGAGGCTGAGGGAAGAGGATACCGAGGCCAGGAGTTCAAGACTAGCCTGGGCAATGTAGTGAGACCCAGTCTCTAAAAACATAAAAATAAACTCACCACCTACTTCAAATGTTTTCATTTCCCAAATATGCAAAAATATTATGAGTACCAATGCTTTTATACACTATACTTTCCTCTCCCCCATCTCTACATTGTTAAGAATCACTGATGTACAGAATCCCTTTCTAGGTAATTGATGGATAATTCAGGATCCACAGAGGTTTTTGCTGCAGTTATGAGACAATATTCAGGAACCTTGAGTGTAGGCTTGTCTCAGTAGCACCAGATAGTATAATCCAGCCCTCTGGGCTTTCTGTCCTTATAAGGTTTTTACAAGCATTAGGTGAGACCACAGAAGGCAGCCCTACTAGGCTATAACAAGGGCCCGTCCTTAGCCCAGAGTGAAGATGTCAAGTCTAAAATAAGAGTGAAGGACCAGGATGCCTCCACCCAGCAGCATCTCCAGGGAATGGTAGTGATGTGGCCTGTGCACTGACGAGGAGTACAGGCCATTGATACTGAATCTATGCTCTCTCACTCACAAAAGAGGGTTCAAAAGGACCAAAAAGCAGATGGGTCACTTGTAAGCACCCAATGTTCAGTGTAAAGGCCTTGCCTCAAATACCCTTGAGCATCCCCACACCAAACATTAATATCTAACATTTATTAAGTGCCAGAAAAGTTCCAGACATTATCCTAAGCCCTTTTACTTGGGTTATTTCATTTTATCCTTAAAACTCCACTATCACAGTCATGCATTGCTTAATGACAGGAATATGTTCTGAGAAATGCATTGTCAGGTGATTTCGTCATTGTGCAAACACCATAGAGTACACTTGCACAAACCCAGAGGGTATAGCCTTCTACCCACCTAGGTTATGACCTATTGTTCCTAGACTACAAACCTGTACAACATATTACTGTTCTGAATACTGTAGGGAATTGTAACACTATAGTATTTGTGTATCTAAATATAGAGCAAGTATAGTAAAAATATGGTATTATGATCCTATGTGGCCACCATTGTATATGCAGTTCATTGCTAACTGAAACGTCATTATGTGGCTTATGACTGTATATCCATTTTACAGTTGAGTAAATTAAGGCAGAGAGAGGTTAACTAACTTGCCCTGGGTCATAGAGCTACTAAGTGATAGAGCCAGAATTCAGTCTGACTCCAGAGCTTTCACTCATGGCAACTATGCTATGCATCTCTTAATTCTCATGATCACTTTCATATTGAAAATGGAGCAGGCCTGTAATCTCAGCACTTTGGGAGGCCGAGGTGGGTGAATCACCTGAGGTCAGGAGTTCAAGACCAGCCTGGCCAACATGGTGAAACCCTGTCCCTATTTAAAAAATACAAAAACTAGCTGGGCAAGGTGGCAGGTGCCTGTAATCCCAGATACTGGAGAGGCTGAGACAGAAGAATCTTTTGAACCCAGAAGGCAGTGGTTGCAGTGAGCCAAGATTGGACCACTGCACTCCAGCCTGGGTGACAGAGCAAGACTCTGTCTCAAAACAAACAAAAAAAAGAAAATGGATAGGAAACCTTTTTTTTTTTTTTTTTTTTGAGACTGAGTCTGGCTCTGTCCCCCAGGCTGGAGTGCGGTGGCCGGATCTCAGCTCACTGCAAGCTCCGCCTCCCGGGTTCATGCCATTCTCCTGCCTCAGCCTCCCGAGTAGCTGGGACCACAGGCGCCCGCCACTTCGCCCGGCTAGTTTTTTGTATTTTTTTTAGTAGAGACGGGGTTTCACCGTGTTAGCCAGGATGGTCTCGATCTCCTGACCTCGTGATCCGCCCGTCTCGGCCTCCCAAAGTGCTGGGATTACAGGCTTGAGCCACCGCGCCCAGCCATAGGAAACCTTTAAGCGGCTACTCTAAGTAAGATTCTAGGGAGCCTCATGGCCTTGCCCTTTTCCTCCTTGTAGCTACATCAGCAAGGTAGACGTGCTGAATATTTTAGTTGCTGCTGCCTATCGCCACGTGCCATCTTTGAGTCAGATCTTGCAGCCAGCTGCGGTAACCAGGCTAAGGAACCAGCTTTTGGAAGCTGAGTACTACCAACTGGGCGTTGAGGTGAGACAAAGACAAAGCTTACTTCCACCCCACTGTAGCAAGTTGCTTTTGCTTAGCCTTGCAAACAGATATTGCCATCTTTCAGTTGTCCTGCCCATGGGGAAGAATCGGGGGCATGACTAGTTTGCCAGCAAAGGAGTAATGGCAGATAGTGGGGATGAGGTGGTTGGCAACTTGGGAATAGAATAGGTCTTTGGGACATTTAGGCCCTCACTAAAAGGGGCAGTTTTTCTCCCAGGTCTCCACAAAGACTGGACTTGATACCACCGGGGCGTGGCATGCTTGGGGCATGGCCTGCCTCAAAGCCGGGAACCTCACTGCTGCACGGGAGAAGTTCAGTCGCTGTCTGAAGCCTCCGTTTGACCTCAATCAGCTGAATCATGGCTCAAGACTGGTGCAGGATGTAGTCGAGTACCTGGAGTCCACAGTGAGGCCCCTCGTATCCTTGGTAAGAGCAAAGCAGGAAGAGTGCCTGGCTCAGGAAGGGAGGCCCAGGAATAGCAATGACCTGGAAAAAGAATCAGCAGAAATTCAGCTAACAGTGTCAGTCCTGGCTTAGCGTCAACCAAGTTAAAAAAATTTTTTTCCATCACATATAGTTAGATAAGTAACTATATGTGGTTAGATAAGTAATAGAGGCATTTAAAAAAAAAAAAAGGAAACGATGTTTAAAAAGATAAAAATGACATGTGACATATAATCCCATACACAGACTAATTAGTGTTAAGATTCTGGTGAATTTTCTATGTTATGTGTTTTAATGAAATCGGGGTTGTACCATATCATAATATGTAGAATTGTGTATCCTGCCTGTTCTACCTTTGACACTGCATTGTGAACATTTTTCCACATTGTTAAACATTCTTTGTAAGCAATATTTTCAGTGTCTGCCGAGAACTTTTTGAGTTTCATTTTTCTCTCTCGCTCTCCTGTGCTGTCAGCAAGATGACGATTACTTTGCCACCCTGAGGGAACTGGAAGCTACCCTTCGGACGCAGAGCCTTTCTCTGGCAGTGATTCCTGAAGGGAAAATCATGAACAACACCTACTACCAGGAATGCCTCTTCTACCTGCACAACTATAGCACCAACCTGGCTATCATCAGCTTCTACGTGAGGCACAGCTGCCTGCGGGAAGCTCTTCTGCACCTTCTCAACAAGGTGGGATACGGACACAGCTCAAAAAGGCAGTGCCTGCCTTGCTTCTCTGGCTTGGACCACTCAGCCTTAAGGGGGACAATAACCCCCTGACACTTAACCCTGTGTTGAGCTATGGGGCCATCTCTAGCAGAGCCAGGTCAAAACAGAGGACTCTGCACAACTGTTATTCAGGGAGTGTGAAAAGTCTTAGCCTGAATCCCAAATCTGCCCTCACCAGCAAAGGCACGTTTCATTCCTTCTCCCAAAACATGCAGCAGAATCGGATCATGGTTAAGAGCATGGTCTCTGGAATGAGATGTTCAGTGTGAGTCTTGCATGACCTTGGGCATATTGCTTAGAGTCTGCTTCCACAAGCCTCCCTAGCTGGCCTGGGATAGTGTCCAGCTTCTGACCCAGCTGCTGGTCCATTCAGAGTTGTTACTACAAGGGCCAGGAAGCACCATGGCTCCAATCCTATAGTTGAACCCCAAATAGATGATGAAAGGAGAATATGCCCTACTTTTTTTCCTCTCCCATCCTCTGCTCCCCTCCCACTGGAAGCAAAGGCACCACTGAAGAATATTATGCCTTTGGAGCCCTTGATAAGCAATCGGGACTTCATTTTACCATGACCCATTTTTTTGTTTTTGTTTTTTCCAGATGGGGACTTGCTATGTTGCCCAGGCTAGAATGCAGTGGCATGATCACAGCTCACTGCTCCCTTGACCTCCTAGGCTCAAGAAATCCTCCAACCTCATCCTACTGAGTAGCTGGGACTACAGGCACATGCACCACACCCAGCTACATTCCTTTTTTTATCTGAATGTTCCATAATAACTTTCGGAGAAATTGGCTGAGATGTACCAAATTTTATAGGAAATTTAATGAGCTCAAGGCAGACTTTAGTTTCATTCTGCCACCCTAATTCAAAACAGCAGCCAATGCAAATGTACAGACAGACATATTTTCTAAGATTGATCCAAGTGAAATCAGCAGTTCACAAAATTATTGTGACTATACCCCTACAGGACAGTGAAGAGAGGGGGTTTTCACCAGTGCTGAGCTACTGACTATTCTTAGCTACTAACCAGGTCTCAAGAATAATGTAGAAGTCATGTTATATGGAGTGGAATTGCTAACTTTTTTCCTTTTCCTCAATTTCCAAACAAGTTTAGCAGTAAAGCTGTTTCTCCCAGGCACAAATTGAGAATGGAAATCACCTACTTCTGTTCCCTCTGACAGCTGTAATCCAGAAAGCTAAGCTGCCTACTTCATTAGCTTAGTATAAGCTGACGACAGCAGTGCCCTTGCTTTATATTTACCAGAGCTAGGAAAGAAACCTTCTTTTTATCTCCTGTAATCATAGTTACCCTTGAACTGAAATATCTTACCTTTATTCTCAAGCAGGTAGGGAGAGGAGGAAAAGACATTGTGAAAATTACACCTGAATGCCTGGAGCATGGCAGACGTTCTCTTCCCAGCCTTTTCCCTATGTGTTTTTTCCCTTTGCCCACACTGTCCCCAGACTGAGCTTTCTAAAACATAAATAGACTCATGTTATTCCCTCCCTAAAAGGCCTTCAGAGGATCTCCATGGCCACAGGAAGAACTCCAGATTCCTTAGCATGCTACAGAACTCACCAGGATCAGGCCTCTTTATTTCTCTAATTTATTTTCACCACAGATCCTATCTGTACCTTATACTCCAGACTCATCAAATTACTTTTAACCAAATTTTCCTGATTTACCACGCACTGTCTTATTTCCATGAGTCTTTATATGCTGTTTCCTCTACCTAGAATGCCCTGCCCCTCCTTGTTTTCTTAAAAAAAATCATATTTGCCAGGCGTGGTGGCTCATGCCTATAATCCCAGCCCATTGGGAGGCCGAGGCGGGTGGATCACTAGGTCAGGAGGTAAGCCCAGCCTGACGAAGATGGTGAAACCCCGTCTTTACTAAAAACTACAAAAAGTAGCTGGGTGCAGTGGCAGGCACCTGTAATCCCAGCTACTCGGGAGGCTGAGGCAGGAGAATTGTTTGAACCAGGGTGGCAGAGGTTGCAGTGAGCCAAGATCGCGCCACTGTACTCCAGCCTGGGTAACAGTACGATTCCATCTCAAAAAAAAAAAAAATTCTATTTATCCTTTTAGTATTCTTTCAGGCCCTCTCTGTTGAGCATTCACAGAACACTCAAGCAGCATTAGCCTCCATTGCCCTGGCACTGCATTTATCCTACTGGATTGCAACTGTTTGTTTACAATTGAGTCTTTCCATCTGGACCAACAAGGGCTATATTTTACTTATCCGTATATTCAGGCACCTGACCTAGTACCAATTATGAATGAGTATGTGGATAGATGAATGGATGGCATGGAAGTTCTTGAGGTGCTGCCCTTCTGAGGTGCTCCATCTCTCCTACAGAGCTAATGCCCCTGCTTCTTCAAATGTGGCCTACAACTTTTAGATTAGGTCTAGTTTTCTCTGAGGCAGGAGAATCGCTCGAACCCAGGAGGCAGAGGTTGCAGTGAGCTGAGATCGTGCCATTGCACTCCAGCCTGGGTTACAGAGTGAGATTCTGTCTTTTAAAAAAAAAAAAAAAAAAGACAAAAATATCTGCCGCCATAGTAGAAAGAGAGATAGTAAACATGAGAAATAAAATAGATAGTGTAGATTATGAATAAGAACAAGAAAAATAAAACAGGGATGAGGAAGGGGTGGCTTGTATAATTTTAGACTGGGTACCCAGGGAAGGTGACATCTGAGTAAAGTGCCAAAGAACACGAGGAGTGAATCATGCAGATCTATGGGGAAGGCACGGTCCAGGCAGAGGGTGTGATGAGGGCAAAGGCCAGGATGGCTAGAGCAGAGTCCACTGGGACAGGGTACTATCGGATAAGGTCAGAAAGGTCACAGGCCAAATCATGCAGGACCTTGTGGACATTGTGAGCGATGAGAAGGGAAACTGCTGGGAGACTGTGAGCAGAGGAATAACGTGATCTGGCTTAGGTTTCAACAGAGTCACTCGGGCTCATTTGTGGGCGTTAGACTGACAAGAGGTAAGAATGGAAGCTGATAGACCAGGGAGGAGTATGTTGCAATAATCCAGACAAATGATGGCGGGATCCAGTGTGGTCCGAGGGAGGTGGTGAGAAGTGGCCGGATTCTGTGTGCTGTAATGGTGGTGGTGGAGCCAATAGGATTTGCTGATGGATTTGATGAAGGAGTATGATGGAAAACATGACTAAGGTTTTTGACTTGAACAACTAGAAGAATGGAGACACAGTCTGAGAAAGGGAAGACTGTGGAAAGAGCAGGTTTCAAGGAACAAGCAGGAATGTAGTTGTAGATGCATTCAGTTAGATCTCGAAGTGGACGTGTTGAGTAGACAATTGGATGTAAGTTGGATGTATGGTTCTGGAGTTCAGGGGGAATGAACAATCTGGAGATGGGATTTAGGCATCATCAGCAAATCAACAGTATATTAAGCAATGAGCCTGGATGAAATCACCAGGAGAATGGGTATAAATAGAAAAGAGTATAGGCTCCTCCTAAGCCCTGGGGAGACTGGGAGGGATCAGCTAAGAAAATTGAGAAGGAGCAGCCAGAGATGTAGACAGAAAATCTGGAGAGGACAGTGTGGTGGAGGCCAAGTGAGGAGAGTTTTTCTCAATTAAAATAAAAATTTATTTTTTAAAAAGGCTTTTCAAGGAGGAAGAAGCCATCTCTGTCAAAAGCTGCTGATCGATCAGGTAGAAAATGAGGATCAAGAATTAACTGTTAGATTTAGAGTTTAGTGGTCACTGGTGACCTAAGGGGCAGTTTCAGTGGAAGTTATGGGTGCAGAGCTAGATTAGAGTGGGTTCAAGAGAAAAATCACAGGAGGGAATTGGAGACAGTGAGGGTGGATAACCCTGTCAAGGGGCTTCTCTGTAAAAGGAAGGAGAGAAGTGAAGCAGTCGCTAGAGTGAGATTCTCAAAGGTATCTGTGACACATAAAAGATTAAGAAGCAATGCATTGGGAGGATGCTGAAGGTTCATCAATAGAAGGAAATTCAGAGTGGATCCCAGACAGTGCCAAAACCAGACTCAAGACTTCTGACTTCTCGCCCTGCCCTGCTCCAGGAGAGTCCTCCAGAAGTTTTTATAGAAGGCATTTTCCAGCCAAGCTATAAAAGTGGGAAGCTACACACTTTGGAGAACTTGCTAGAATCCATTGATCCAACCTTGGAGAGCTGGGGAAAGTACTTGATTGCTGCCTGCCAACATTTACAGAAGAAGAACTACTACCACATTCTGTACGAGCTGCAGCAGTTTATGAAGGTAATGGCAGCCCCTTCCTGCCTTCTACCTCTGTCGCTGATACCCCACCCTGCAGGGGAGGCAGTGCACTATGAGGGAATGAGACTGTCATTGGTCCCTGGCCTTGCTATTTGGCTGACCCTAGAGCAAATCCATGTTGCTCTCCAGCATTGTTAAATAATATTAGGATTTCCATCCTAAGTTTGGAGGTAGACTTTAATCCTGTCGATAATGGCATTCTTCAGAAAGCAAGAAATTGACAGGTTAAAAAAAAAAGAAATGAATGTTAGTTTCAAGATAAGCATGAGATATGAATGTAGAATTCATAAGGAATGATGGAAAAGTTAGTGTTTTTAGAGAAAATATGTGAAGGGAGAAGGAACATGTTTCTCCCAATCTTCCTGAGGATTGTCAGCACTAAATGACAGAGAAATTGAATTATTTAATGCCAAAGTACAAGTAAAGCCGATTTGAGTGGAGAATCAGAAATATCTTCTTTTAGCATCTCTTTGGTGGTGGAATAATGTCCTACCGAAGAGCTCCACCAGTCAGTGCACCTCGGGATCTCTTGGACCTTTGGGTGATGGGTTCAAAATAGCAGCTCAGCTGCTGGTGGGAGTGGGTGCTGGAAATGAGGTCTCTTAGTGGAAATCCACACCCCACCCCCAAACCCCTGATCTACTTTGACCTGAACATCTATTTTCCTCTTCTAGGACCAAGTTCGGGCCGCCATGACCTGTATTCGGTTCTTCAGTCACAAAGCAAAGTCATATACAGAACTGGGAGAGAAGCTGTCATGGCTACTTAAGGCCAAGGACCACTTGAAGATCTACCTCCAAGAAACATCCCGCAGCTCTGGAAGGAAGAAAACCACGTTCTTCAGAAAGAAGATGACTGCAGCTGATGTGTCAAGGTAGCTGGAGGTTCAGGGGACCATTGGTGTGGGGCAGGAAGGGTGGGAGCAGGTTTCTGTTGGTGATGAAGCTACTCTTGTCCATTCCCCAAATCCTGAAAAAAAAATCTAAAAGGAATCATCCCTGGATGACAGTGTCTAGTACAAGCCTGGAAAGCCTACAGAGGAGCTGGTAGGCGGAGTGGGAGTGGAGGGAGGATTAGCATCACAGGCTACAATCAGACTACACTCCAAACTCCTTACAGTAGGCAAAAAGGATCCTGTATGTTCTGGCTCCTGCTGATGTCACCATCTTTATCTCCTGCTACTCTCTTGTTGCTAAGCATCAATCCCTGGCCTCCTCAGGGCTCCTCAACACACCAAGTCCTTAATTTCTCTCAGCTTTAATACTTGCCAGTCCCTCTACGTAGAACATTACATCTGAGGTAAACGCTCTACCACTACCATTTATCGCTTTCAGAGGCTTAATTGCTAACTATTTTATGTGTTTGTTTACTATTAATTTCTCTTCTAGCCTATAAACTCTGAGGGCAGGGCTCATCTCTCTTGACCAGTGTTACTGTACCTGGCACATAGGTGCTCAATAAATACTTGTTGATTCAATGACTGGACCCTATCTGGTTCCACAGTGCTCCGTAATATTGCGAGTCTGTGCAGGACACGAGATCACCATTTTTTGGTCTTGTCATAACTGCTCACAAGGTATTTGGGGTCTCTTTTCCCTCTGCATCATTTCTTTTCCCTTTTCCATCACGATGTTATTCGACTTCTCAGTCTCCTGGCCTCAGTCACCTCACTTCTGGGCCCTCATGAGGCTGGACTGTGCGTATTCTGTCATCACAGGCACATGAACACACTTCAGCTGCAGATGGAAGTGACCAGGTTCTTGCATCGGTGCGAAAGTGCTGGGACCTCTCAAATCACCACTTTGCCTCTGCCAACCCTGTTTGGAAATAACCACATGAAAATGGATGTTGCCTGCAAGGTACATGCAGCGTTTCAGACCTCTGGCAGACTACTGTCATCTTTTAGAACACTTATCATAATTGCAGTTGTCTAGTGTTATTTCAGCTGTTTGTTTGATGGCTGCCTCGCCACTAGAATATGAGCCACTGAAGACTGGTGATCAAGTCCATTTTGATCATTCTTATATCCCTAGTGCCTGGCACTTAGCAGGGTCTCAACGAATATTTGTTGAATAATTGAATAAATAGGGGCCTTCATTCTTGGTCAAGAGGATACTCTAGTAATTGTTATGTTTTTAAGCATGATTCCCTTTCCTTTTCAGGTCATGCTGGGAGGGAAAAATGTAGAAGATGGTTTTGGAATTGCATTCCGTGTTCTGCAGGTATGACTTGGATTACTCAAATCATACTGAGGACAATCAGCACCTGACCACAGTTCCGGGAGAGATTATTCTTTAGGAAATTCTTATCCCAAGAAAAGTAGATTTACACTCACATTAGGGATGAAATCAAGGAGGTGACTATTATAGAACTGGGTCAAATTCAAGACTCTAGGCCACTTTGCCAGAAGCCAAGTAACCCACGACAAATTCATCAAAAGCTACCAAATAAATACCAGGAGCCAAGTCTCAGACAGTTCCCCATAGCTGTTTCCCTGAGAAACACTGCTCGTTCTCACAGGGAGCATGGCTGGAGGGCTGGCCAGGGGCTTTCCACTGGCCACAAGGGCTGTTCCCCTTTCTCGGTCTGTATAGGAGCTGGCTGGAGGAATACGTTTTCTATTGCTTGTGATAAAAGGACACAGGTCCGGCTGTGGCACTGGAGCAGGGGCTGGAGCAGAGCACTGAGACCATGAGGGGTAGAGTCTCTACAGACCTGCCCACCACCACACAGCTCCATGCAGATACCCCAGTAGCTGACAGCAGGCAGCTTAGGGCAGGCAGGGTATTCATGCATTGTGCGTGTGTCAGTAATCAATGGCTTCATATATGATTAGTCAGGTGTTTTTCTTCCCATCTATTTTCAGTGTTGGACAGAGCTCACTACACACAGATACCCTGGTAGGCAGGCAGAAGGGCAGCTCCGCCCAGGCCCTGTGGCATAAGGGTTCTCCTAGACCAGATTTACGGTGTTTATCTGGCAGTTTTCAGCGAATGAGTCGTTCAGTGAATGGGTCTGTTTCTGAACACTAAGTCGACTACCTCTTAACAGAGCACCAGGTGTCCAGGGTAGCAAATACCAGCCCCCAATGCCCATTTCTCAAGAAAAAGCAGACTTATTAGAGAGAAAATGAACTCGTCTTAGGATTTTTATAAGAATATTTTCAGTGAGTGCCACCGCAGCAAGCTAAATGTATCATTTTAGATACTTGGCTGCAGTTTTTTGGGGTTGCTTCCTAAAGTTCTACCTGACGCCAAAGAGGAATTGATGCTTGCTTTTCGTTTGGTCTATTTATGTTTTCTACTGTGACCACAATCAATATGGCTTATCTACACCAAGCATAGTG
This sequence comes from Theropithecus gelada, assembly GCF_003255815.1. Taxonomy (NCBI): domain Eukaryota; kingdom Metazoa; phylum Chordata; class Mammalia; order Primates; family Cercopithecidae; genus Theropithecus; species Theropithecus gelada. The sequence goes on along the minus strand of NC_037675.1, from coordinate 69,146,162 downwards.
AGAGCTTTTAAATGCTGCCTCCCTCCCCACTGTTAACGTTTCCTGCTCCTAAGCCCATTATCTCGTGTTCTGTTCTAGGACTTCCAGCTAGATGCTGCCATGACCTACTGCAGAGCTGCCCGCCAGTTGGTGGAGAAGGAGAAATACAGTGAGATCCGGCAACTGCTCAAGTGTGTCAGTGAGTCAGGCGTGGCAGCCAAAAGTGACGGGGACACCATCCTCCTCAACTGCCTGGAAGCGTTCAAGAGAATTCCACCTCAGGCACGCTCCCTCTCGTACCTCTTGGCTCCTCCATCAATTTCAGCGTCTTCACATCCCCGTCTTTATTGTTCTGTTTCCCATAATGTGCCTGAAACTCTACAAGATCCTTTTATCATTCTGAACCCCTCTGCAATAATGACCTCACCCTAATTGACCCTTCCCTGTAAAGAAAATTTATGGAGATGATGTCTATACCCAGGGTGGCCCTCAACATCCCACTGTGTAAATTTGTTTGCACCTGGAAGTGTCTATGGAGTTGAGCTTCTTCCTACAACTGTAGAGGAGGTCAGGGTCGGCCAGCAGATGACCTTTGAAGCCTGTTACCTGTGGAATTGTCCTCCCATGGTGGCTTTTTGGAGTGAACAGAACCACATCCATTTGTGAAGGCCGTGGACAGGCCTCTTGGGAACTGTCCTTCTCCCCAAATTCTGAAGCTTAGTGTTATGGTTAAATTTTCTTTCTTGTTCTTAAAGCAGGAGTTGAGTTTACAAAGAAGAGTCAGCCAGGTGTGGCAGCACATGTCTGTAATCCCAGCTGTTCTAGAGGCTGAGGCGGGAGGATCACTTGAGCCCAGGAGTTCTGTACTATAGTTTATTATGCCGATACATACTTAGTGTTAGAACTTAGTGCCTGCACTAAGTTCATGATCAATTTGGTGACCTCCCAGGAGCAGGGAACCACCAGGTTGCCTAAGGAGGGGTGAACTGGCCCAGACTGGAAATGAAGCAGATTAAAATTCCTGTGCTATCAATAGTGGGATCATGCCTGTGAAAAGCCACTACACTCCAGCCTGGGCAACATAGTGAGACCCCATATCTTTGAGAAAAAAAAGTCAGGCGGGCATTTTCATTCTGAAGTCAGAATGGCTGGGCTGAGGCTGGGCTGGGCCCTGGCTCCCAGACTATGGGACTCTTCTCCCTCTCACATTGCTGTTTCTGTTCTGTACAGGAGCTGGAGGGCCTGATCCAGGCAATACACAATGATGACAACAAGGTGAGCTGAATTGTCTCCAAACCTGGTGATGCTAATGAATAGTGTCTCAGGCTTGCCTTATCACCTTTATCCCTTGCTCCCTACAATAGCTCCATACAACCCGTATCTCAGCTTCTTTATTATCAGAGATGGAACCGAGGCTTGGTTAGGGGTGTAGGAAGGCGGGAATAGATGGGGAGTAGGTGAACATGGACTGCATGAGTCTTTGCCTTTCCAAGTCTTTATCCCCAAGACGAATGTGTCCTAGGCTGCTCTTGAATCTCCATTTTAAACTGATGTCTTCTCTCAGAGATTCCTAGGAAATCCTTCACCTCACCTCCATCTTTGGATGGACTGATGGAATGAGGTTCCCAGAGTAGGCAGGTATCTCTTTATCCTAGAGGGAAAAAGGTACAGTAAGAAAAAAACCCCACCCCACGCTTTGACCAACAATGTCCACCAGTGTCTCAGTTTCCAGAATGAACCTCTCCTCAGGGGCCAAAGAACTCGTCCCTGTTTGGGAAATTGGTGAACCTTTGCTTCCCGTTGCCTTTGGGAGGAGTGCCAGTAAGAATAAAAATCTTCCCAGATGCCCCCATTTGTGGCTGACCACTGGATTGATCCTTCTGCCATCTGCAGGAAGGGCTCCAAGCCAGGAGGAGCATGAGAAAGCCAAGCCAGTCTGAGCTGCCCTGGCCAGCGGCAGGAAAAATATCTGACAGCTGAGTCCCCTGTGATGAAAATTGACGTCAGGCAAAGAGCTTCTTACATGCTTCCCATGGCCGTATTGCTGATCCCGGGACTGAATTTACTGGGCATTTTTCAGTCTCCAGGGTTAAGGAGAACAACTTCTAAACATTTCTTCATTTATTTCTGTAACGTCATGATGCACTCCTTGGAAAGGATGAAATTCTGACATCCTGAAATGTAGAGAATTACTTTTCTAGAGTCAGATTGAGGACCCAACAGCCAGGACAGACGCCCAGATCCTCTGATTCCCAGACTGCAGTTCTTTCTCAAGCCTTCACGGAGCCTCCCACTCCGCAGGACAGCGACTCTATTCCTGGGAAAGACATGCACTAAAGTAGAGATAGTCCTTATTACTTTTTCAGGTATTTTTCTCTCAGCAGCTGTCTAACGCAGTTAAATGACCTGAGGCCATGGGGGCTTGCCAGAAAAACAGCTTCATTCAACTCCATTCCTGACTCTCTGGCAAAATGCCCCTCTTCTCTTGGTAGGAATTTTGCCTGCCAACTTGTGAGATGTATTTAGCTTAGCATACGTAGATGCTAAGGGGAGCTCAAGGCCTGGGGAGAGCTAACATCCTAGGGCAGCAAGTGGATACCCAAGCAGCACAGGACTGGATCACTTCAGTGACCTCAGAACATGCCAGACATCATCTAGCTGTAGGAGATTATCTGTAATTCAGCTTAGAGAGGAAAGAAAGACTTTAGTGACCAAAACAAATAACAGATGGAGCATTGATACAGGAAGCAAGGCGAGTCCCCTTCACTAACCAACGGGGATTATTGCGACAGAAAGGCAACTGCTGGCAGAAGCTCTGTGGCAGCTTGTGAAGGCCTCTCTGCTCACCAGCCTAGAACACTGTTTAACCAGGGGGTGCTGGGGAGACCAGGGCCAGGAAGGAAGGGACTCTTGTCTCCACCAAACTGGGGATTCATGAGATAGCAATTCTGGGAGATACATACACACATACGCACATCCTGAAACAGCTGCCTTTGGTCCAAACAGGCAGAGTCAAAGCAGATCTAAGTGGGGTTAGAACTTAATTCGACTTTTTCCAATTGCATGTGTGTGTCTTTCTCCTCAAATTTCCAGTAATTATAAAAAAAACTTTAGATTCAACAGGCTGAAAACAGAAAAATAGAGGAGGATCTATGTGTTCATTCTAGGATTCTGATGGTTTATTCATCCCTGTAACGCATATTCACTGAACACCTACTACATGCCAGGCCCCGTGCTATGCACCAGGAATACTGCAGGAGTAGAAAAAACAGACACTACTCTTGCCCCTTAAAGTCTGGTTAAGGAGACAGGCATCAATCAAATAATCACCCAAGTAACTACAAAATCACAACTCTGGGTGAGAGCAGTGCTGATCCTGTAGCCCAGAAGCTGCTGGAGAGCCTGGGAGAGTGAGGAGGAGAGTGTTAGAGGGAGTGGACAGAGACCAGACTGCCTGCTGGCCTGCCTTCTTTTTTAAATTCTTAGCTTATTTGTCATAACTTTTTATACTATAAAATAGCACAGTGTTATAGCGTATGTCCAGAATATTGAAAGAGTTGTTATAATACCATAAAATGCACGAATCCCGTTATGAAGGTAGCAGGTGAGATGTGATGTCTGTCTGCCTGAGCTTTCTGCTGCAGTTCTGTGTACTTGATTTGTCAGTGATGGATGCCTTTCCGCTGTCTCTTTTATAACTGACTGCCAGGTTCGGGCCTACCTGATATGTTGCAAGCTGCGTTCTGCCTACTTGATTGCTGTGAAGCAAGAACACTCACGGGCCACAGCCCTCGTCCAGCAGGTGCAGCAGGCCGCCAAGAGCAGCGGGGACGCAGTAGTGCAAGACATCTGTGCCCAGTGGCTTCTGACAAGCCACCCCCGGGGTGCCCATGGCTCAGGCTCCAGGAAGTGACCTTGGGCAGCGGGGCCAGGAACACGTAACCTGAGAGCTGGGCAACAGCAGTGATGGCGATGCCCTCCACCTCTTTCCTCCTGTGGAATGGAACTTCTCTGGCTCTGCCCTAGGTTGGAAAGAGCTGGATTGAACCCTACTTGCCTTCCCGGGCAAGTATAGGACTTTTCACGCAAGTGCCATGTTTCTCTAAAATTGTGGAATCTATGTGTGTTTGTCTGGAGATGGCCAGTTCTTTCTACCTCAGAGTGAGTGAGTGTGTGTTCACACACGCGTGCATGTTCCTGTGCACTGATGTTTACGCCCAAGCATTTCTGAACAAATGAAACTCTTCTCCATTGAAAAGAGGCACTTTACTTTAGACTTGCCACTCTGAAAACCTTCCCTGCGTTTTGGTTCTTGACCCGGGTTGTCCTGTTTGTACAGTCCCCTCCCTGTGGACGTGCTTTAGTAGCTCCTCTTACCTAGAGGACTTTTACAGAGAATTAGAGCAACACCAAAAGGATTGCCTCTTTTCCTTCCTTCCCATTCCAAAATTCAGAGATGGCTTTGGGGCAAGTGCCACCTGTGGAATAAACCTGTTTTCCAGGTGTCTCTTCTCCCAAGCACAAGAAGTCCTGGAGTCTTTGGAAGGTAGTCTGAATAGAAGGGTTTTCAGGTGCAGGCATCTGAAAGCTGTGGGTACATGTATAAATGATCAGATCTGTGAGGCTAACATGGGCAAGAGGGTCTCCATCACATTCATCCAGAGGGGAAAGAAAGGCCACCATCCAAACAGGGATACAGGGGAGGCAGGTGAGGAGAGCGGTGCAGAGCGGGTGCTCACAAGCACAGAGCTGCCTCTTGTCAATGTCCCTCCTGCAAAGTTGGTGGGTGAGAAAACGTGACTTTCTCTTTGAGGGTCTGGGGAGAGAAATGGTGGCCAGGATCGTAGGACTGAATGACTCGATTTTACCTATTTGAGCTGCAATCCTGTTCGTGCTGCTTGAATTGGTTAGGAAGCTGCTTCCCTTTCCCTCCTGCTTCCATTCAGTCTCTTCAGGACCACGGGATGGATATGCAGACACGTGGGGTCATTGGGAAGGGAGTGCGCTTCTTTTCTCTGTCTTAGAAGAGGGAGTCAAGGGTTGGCTTGGAATTGGACCTCTGGACAGAGTCAGAATGAGGGCATAATGAGTAGGTCACATCTGGTTGGTGGAAAACTAGGTGAAGTGCTTCTTTAATATGCACTGGCTTGTCTTCCCACCCAAGATGTGACAATGTTTGAGAAAAGGTGTGTCATACTCAGTGACTTCAATTTGCAAATGAGGGGCCTAAAGAAAGCTCTGCAGCTCTGAACCTCTCACTGGCCAGAGCTCAGCCTATTGGTCCCACCCATGATGCTAAGACAAACAGAAACTGGAAGCTGAAGTCAGTGTCTTTGGTGCTTAGAAACCCTGTGGATTTCCCTCTGAACCGAGATTTTTAGTAGTAAAATAAACAACTCATGGACATCTGTCAGATGAGAAGTTTTGGTCCTGTTAGAGAGGAAAAAGACCGTAAGGAAACTACTAGATCCATTTGGGCTAAAGTTTGGCTTTTCCTTCCTTGAGTCATAGAACGTATCCATCTCCCAGGAAATGTCCTTCTCTGGCATCTGCTTGCCCTTCTGAGTCTGCCTTTTTTGCACTGAACATAAGCACTTTATACTAATGGGTCACAAATCTTGCAGCCCTTAATTTGGGAGAAGACCAGATTTTCCTGACATTTTCCTCTAACTCATTGAACTATCAGATTATAGGTAACCACTGACTAGACTGATAAGAGATGAGGCTAAAAGCCTTTGAATACCACGCTGTAGTCTCCAACAGAAAAACCACCAAAACAGATATCCATGTTGAGGGGTTGAATGTTTTACTACAAACAAGCCACAATAAAGTGTCTATCAACGTGTTTCTTGGCTTCGTAACTTCTTTGTGCTTTCTTGCGCCTACCCTTCTGTCCTTTTTCCTTGTGGAGAGAAAAGGTGGGTGGGGAAGATCAGATGGCCTTCAATTCAGACTTACTCTAAATAATCCCCATAATGACTAATGACTCTGCTTTGGATTTATCTCGTTTCCTGTGTGTTAAAAACTATTAGTGCACCCTCTACCACCGGAAAACTTTTTTTTTTTTTGCTTTAGTTGGGGGATGGGTAGAGATAGGTAATACATTTATAAGGTACAAAAGGTAAGTGAAAAGTCCCTTCCACCCTGTCCAACCAGCCCAGTCCCCTCCCAGAGGCCACCATTGTTATCAGTGTCTAGCATATAGTTCCAGAGCTACTTATGCATAAACAAATATTAATGACTAAAGTGTTCCACTGTGAAGATATACCACAATTATTTAACCACTTTCTAATGATGTACATTTCATGTTGTTGCCATCTTTCGCCACTACAGATTATGCTGCATTGAATTATCTTGTCCAGAATTGGTGGGTCAGAGAATAAGTGCATTTAACAAATATTGCCAGTTACCTTCCAAAGAGGTCGTAGCAATTAACTCTCCCACCAGCACTGTAGAGCGTACCTGCTTTCCCATGCCCTTGCCCCAACTGTTACCAAATTTTCTGGATCTTTGCTAGTCCAATGGGTGAAAGGTTTCTTCTTTAGTGAATTTTGTTGTTGTTGTTGTTGTTGTTGAGACAGGCTCTAGCTCTGTCACCCAGGCTGGAGTGCAGTGGCCTGGCTAGTTTTTTTATTTTTTATAGAGACAGTATCTCACTGTGTTGCCCAGGCTGGTCTTGAACTTCTGGGCTTAAACAATCCTTCAGCCTCATCCTCCCAAAGTGCTAGAATTATAGGGCCACTTCCCCTGGCCCTGTGCCCCAGCCTCTAAAACTCTTTAAAAGGCTGTTTGTCATTTTAAAAGCTCTATGTATCTTTTCGATATCGACCAAATTGTCAATCTTTGAAACCAGGTGTAGGGTCTTTGGGGAAAGCAGAACTCAAACTTAGCTTAAACTGTTTTCTTGCCATGCATTTCAGGCATATGTTTGCAGTATGATACTTGAGCCATGGACAGTGTCATCACTGTTCATTATCTCCTTTCCCCAGAAACATGACCTCATCCAATTTCTCATGTAAAAAAAAAAAAAAGACTATACTTTCAGGGATCATTTCTATAGTTCGCTAGTAGAGAAGTTTCTCTGTGTAGAGTACTGACTAAAGAGCTTCTGCACAGCAAAAGACATTATCAGGGTGAACAGGCAACCTACAGAATGGGAGAAAATTTTTTAAATCTCTTCATCTGACAAAGGTCTAATATCCAGAATCTACAAGGAACTTAAATAAATTTACAAGAAAAAAACAATCCCATCAAAAAGTGGGCAAAGGATATGAACAGATACTTCTCAAAAGAAGACATTTATGCAGCCAACAAACATATGAAAAAAGCTCATCATCGCTGGTCATTAGAGAAATGCAAATCAAAACCACAATGAGATGCCATCTCATGCCAGTTAGAATGGCAATTATTAAAAGTCAGGAAACAACAGATGCTGGCGAGGCTGTGGAGAAATAGGAATGGTTTTACACTGTTGGTGGGAGTGTAAATTAGTTCAACCGTTGTGGAAGACAGTGTGGCTATTCCTTAAGGACCTAGAACCAGAAATGCCATTTGACCCAGCAATCTCATTACTGGGTATATACCCAAAGGATTATGAATCATTCTACTGTAAAGAGACATGCACACATGTATTTACTGCAGCATTATTCATAATAGCAAAGACTTGGAACCAACCCAAATGCCCATCAGTGATAGACTGGATAAAGAAAATGTGGCACATACACACCATGGAATACTATGCACCCATAAAAAAGAATCAGGTCCTTTGCAGAGACATGGATGAAGCTGGAAGCCAACATTCTCAGCAAGCTAACACAGGAACAGAAAACATTGCATGTTCTCACTCATAAGTGGAAGTTGAACAATGAGAACACGTGGAGACAGGGAGGGGAACATCACACACCCGAGCCTGCCGTAGGGAGGTGGGAAAGGAAAGGGAGAGCATTAAGACAAATACCTAATGTGTGCAGGGCTTAAAACCTAGTTGATGGGTTGATAGGTGCAGCAAACCACCATGGCACATGTATACCTATGTAACAAACCTACACGTTCTGCACATGTATCTCAGAACTTAAAATACATAATAAATTTAAAAATTAAAAAAACAGCTCTGAAAACAAACAACAGTAATGATTTAAGTAGACCTGAAAACCACTTGGTAGTGGACATAGCACAAAGATATGTCACAACAGAGAAAATTGGAACACCCACTCTAAACCGAGGATAGATGACCGCTATGTTTAGAAACCTGAGACACTCCAAGGTTACCAGATATCTTTGGCTGGAGCTTAAGCAAAGTAGATCAAAGGCTATTAGATTCTTTTAATACCCAAGCCACCAAATATTGATAGTCACAGTAACCCCAGAGGAAACAGCCTTTTCCTGGCCTTCCTCTCTTCTTCCACAGTGACAATGTTAACTGACCTATCCCTGAAATTTTCAGTTCTTCCACAACAAATTCATTCAATATCTGGTTACTGAATGGCTTCTTTGGTGGAATGCTTTCCTGCTCACTAATTCTGCATGTTGTTATTTCTGCCTGGAGCCCTTCCTTCAGCACCTCCTCTACCCTAGCCTCCAGTCTACCATTGTCAAACCTCTTCCCTCAGTCCTGCATCGAGTGCCTTCTCCTGTACAGATTATTCACTTCTCAACCTATGCTTTCTCTTCATCCCACTTAAAGACAAATTCCTCAAGGTTCTAGCCACTCCTTCTTGACGCTCATATTCTCCCATACAATCCCATAGCTTCAGCAGTCGTGTTGACTGCCGCCCTTAACTCTTTCCCACACAAGAACTGCCTTTTGACTACCTCCTGGAACTCACCACAAGGCTGACCTGCACCTAAAATTAACAGCATGTCCAAAATGGAGTGCATTCAATTCTACCCACAAACCTGAACTTCCTTCTTCAGTGAATACATAGTTTTGCTTTGTTTTATTTTATTTTATTTTATTTTATTTTATTTTATTTTATTTTATTTTATTTTACTGAGACAGGGTCTGGCTCTGTCACTCAGGCTGGAGTGCCATGGTGTGATCACAGTTCACTGCAACCTCTGCCTCCTGGGCTCAAGCCGTCCTCCCACCTCAGCCTGCTGAGTAGCTGAGGCTACAAGTGTGCACCACCAGGCCACACTAATTTTTGTATTTTTTTATAGAGACAGGGTTTATTCGTCATGTTGCTCAGGCTGGTCTCAAACTCCTGAGCTCAAGCAGTCTGCCCACCTTGGCCTCCCAAGGTGCTGGGATTACAGGTATGAGCCACCACATCCAGCTGTGAATATATAGTATTACAGAATGTTATTATTACTATTGTGTATGCTGCCTGGTTAGAAACCTCTGTGCCAGCCAGGTGCAGTGTCTCATGCCTGTAACCCAACACTTTGGAAGGCTGAGGTGGAGGAATCACTTGAGCCCAGGAGTTCAAGACCAGCCTGGCCAACATAACGAGACCCTCACTACAAAAAATAAGAAAATTAGCCAGGCATAGTGGTGGGCACTTGTAGTTCCAGCTACTGGGGAGGCTGAGGTGGGAGGATCGCTTGAGCCCAGGAGTTAGAGGCTGCCTGATCCAAGATTGTGCCACTGCATTCCAGCCTGGGAAACAGAGTAAGACCCTGAAAAAAAAAAGAGAGAGAGAGAGAGAGAGATGAAAGAAAGAAAGAAAGAAAGAAAGAAAGAAAGAAAGAAAGAAAGAAAGAAAGAAAGAAAGAAAGAAAGAAAGAAAAGAAAGGAAGGAAGGAAGGAAGGAAAGAAAGAAAGAGAAAAAAGAAAGAAAGAGAGAGAGAAAGAAAGAAAAAAAGAAAGAAGAAAGGAAGGAAGGAAGGAAAGAAAGAAAAAGAAAGAGAAAGAAAGAAAGAAAGAAAAAAGAAAGAAAGAGAGAGAAAGAGAGAAAGACAAGGAAGGAAGGAAGGAAGGAAGGGAAGGAAGGAAGGAAAGGAAGGAAGGAAGGAAGGAAGGAACTCTGTGTTGACTGTGTCTTCCCCCACCTCCTCATTTGAAAACATTTAAGTACCTGCCATGCATCAAGCTGTGTCCAAGCTATATCCAAAGTCAAAGCCTATCATCCTGCCTTTCCAGCCAGAAGAACCTGACCCTTCTACTTCATCACTGTAGTTCAGGTCCTTATCACCTCCTCCCCTGACTGTTGCAGAAGCCTCTTCGTCTCAAACATTCATCCTAGAGTTGCACCTTCTACCAACTCCATATGAACAAATAATAATTCTAGAAGAATCAAAGGACTTCTCTATAATATTGAAGTATGGAGAGGCTAAGCAGACACAGAGCCTAGGATCCTTGAAAGACTTGATGTTTTTTATTGTGCTAAAATATACATAACATAAAATTTACCATTTTAACCACTTTTAAGTGTACACTTCAGTGGCATTGAGTACATTTACATTGTTGTGCAACCATCACCACCATCCATCTCCAGAACTTTTTCATCCTCCAACTGAAACTCTGCACCCATTGAACACTAATTCCCCATTTACCCCTCCTCACAGCCCCTTGTAACCTCTACTATACTTTTTGTCAGTGAATTTGACTACTCTAGGTGCTCAGGCAAGTGGAATCATACAGTATTTGTCCTTTTGTGTGTGGTTTATTTCACTTAGCATGATGGAAACCCCAGTTGATGTTGGTGACCAGTGATTCACGGTAGCTCCAATCTGTGAGACTGAGTGATTTTCTCCGGCCGTACTCTTGGTATATAGAAATCAGAGAGATGGACCACTCCATGGGTGCTTGGCCTTCACTAGACAGGAGTGATAATGGGGCAAGTGAATCAGCCAGGAAGAAAGTTGGAGGAGTAGGAGGTTGTGGCTAGAGTGGGATATTAAAAGTTATCTGGAGAGCAGAGAGTTCATGTGATGGCAAGATGTGCAGGTGTAGTCTTTGTCATGGGAATTGAGGACTGAAGAAGAGTAGAAGTCGGTGATTAGGAGTCAGTGATTAGGAGAAGGTCAGAGAACTGAATCTGAGTGAATATTCATCACATTTTCAAATAGTAGTGCTTTGGGCAACCCATGTATATCACAGTTATCACACCATTCACTTGGTCTTCCTTCAGTACCATGTTGTTATTTGAGGTGAGTTATTTACTGTTTAATCATACTTTCTCAGATACTTTATAAGGCAAAATTCTCATATGTTCAATAAATACTTGATCTTTTATGCCAGATTGACATTAAACCTCTATGGTAGATGCTAGTTAGGGTCTGGCGTCTACCATATTTCTATCTGGCACATCAAAGGGCCCTCTTCTCTGGGAATTCCTAGGGTTGGGCCCCCACTGGACATGTCAGGACTACATGAATATGAACTACATGAATAGTATTGCCCTTAGACCCAGGCAAGAAGGGCTCCTTCCCTTGACCAGCCACTTTGAAAGCCTTATGTTTCGCCAGAATGCACAAGAAAATAATAAGTGTATTTACAAACACATGAGGCTCTGGAACTCTGTGCTGACATAACCTGATACCCTAAACATTTACTCTCACGATTCACACTGTTTAGGGGCCAGGGAAACCCTTAACTGCACCCAAAGGCTTTGAATGTGTGCAGATTGTGCTTCTGCTTCTGAGCATAGGGAGGCTCGGAATAAAGGAAGCAGTTGGGGAAGAGAAAAGACAAATTCATTAACTTGTCAAATTCTTCCCCAGCACGAGTATAATAAATACTTGCATTAAAACGGGTGTCATTTTCAGTAGTCGAAGGGTCTAGATTTTTGTCCTTCTTCATATTCCAATGTGTATTTGCAACACTTGTCTATGGAGTCTTTAAAAATTAGCAATATTAGGCCGGGCGCGGTGGCTCAAGCCTGTAATCCCAGCACTTTGGGAGGCCGAGGCGGGTGGATCACGAGGTCAGGAGATCGAGACTATCCTGGCTAACATGGTGAAACCCCGTCTCTACTAAAAATACAAAAAAAAAAAACAACTAGCCGGGCGTGGTGGCGGGCGCCTGTAGTCTCAGCTACTTGGGAGGCTGAGGCGGGAGAATGGCGTGAACCCGGGAGGCGGAGCTTGCAGTGAGGAGATCACGCCACTGCACTCCAGCCTGGGAGACACAGCGAGACTCCGTCTCAAAAAAAAAAAAATAAAAAAATAAAAAAAAATAAAATAAAATAAAAAATAAAAATTAGCAATATTAAACAATTCATATTACTTTTTTTTTTTTTTTTTTGAGATGGAGTCTTACTCTGTCACCCAGGCTGGAATGCAGTGGTGCCATCTTGGCTCACTGCAACTTCCGTCCCCCCGGGTTCGAATGAATCTCCTGCCTCAGCCTCCTGAGTAGCTGGGATTACAGGTGCCTGCCACCGTGCCCGGCTAATTTTTGTATTTGTAGTAGACATGAGGTTTCACCATCTTGGCCAGGCTGGTCTCGAACTCCTGATCTCATGATCCACCCGCCTTGGCCTCCCAAAGTGCTGGGATTACAGACATGAGCCACTGCGCCTGGCCCACATAACTTTTGAATTGGTAGGCATATAGGTATAAAGGAAACATGCATGAAGTATGATATCCATTGTTTACATTAGCAACTAAATGGACAATGAACTTCAGAATTGTAAATTGTTCTATTTTACAAAAATCATAGAATTAACTAAATTTTCAAAAAATAAAAATATTCAGCATTATTTAAATAATTTGAATTTAAAATGTTGATACTCAATACTGTAATTTATCTTTTAATTTTAATAGATAATTTAAATATTTTAAAAGAAAAATAACCTAAAACATTTTAAAAATAATTTTTATTTTTGCATTTCTTTGATTTCCATTTTTATGAGAATATATTAAATTGTGTATACTTTCAATACGTTATATTCATTTAATCCTTTAAGTAACTGCTGTCATTGGAACATAAATTATTAGATGACTATAACAGCATAGTGATTTTATTAAGATGAAAACAGGAAAAACAATTTTTTTTTTTTTTTTTTTTTTTTTTTTTTTTTTGAGACGGAGTCTCGCGCTGTGTCACCCAGGCTGGAGTGCAGTGGCACGATCTCGGCTCACTGCAAGCTCCGCCTCCCAGGTTCAGGCCATTCTCCTGCCTCAGCCTCCGAGTAGCTGGGACTACAGGCGCCCGCCACCACGCCCGGCTAGTTTTTTTTTTGTATTTTTTTTAGTAGAGACGGGGTTTCACCATGTTAGCCAGGATGGTCTCGATCTCCTGACCTCGTGATCCGCCCGCCTCGGCCTCCCAAAGTGCTGGGATTACAGGCTTGAGCCACCGCGCCCGGCCAGGAAAAACAATTTTTATGGGCTTTTATTACTGTACATCCCTGACCCAGAAATGGAATAGCTGGATATAGCTGGATGCTCTCTTTTGCATCATCTGGCAGCTGGCTACAGGGGATCCAATAGAGAACACTGAGGCCCTAGGGGATAATGGAACCACTGATTTTTTTCTTGGCCATGGGGAGCAGAACCACCCTCCCACCCTCATCCCTGCATTGGAATGTGACATGAGCGAGAAATAAACTTTTATTATATTGTACCACTAAAGTTAACATTGTTTGTTACAGCAGTTAATCTCCGATCGGAGCAAGCTGTACCTCATCTCCTGTGATTTTCTTAGCTGATCATTTTGGCTAATATAGATTATATATCCATATGTAGATAAAATAGATTGTACATATAGATTAAAACTTGGGTGAACACCTGTGAGGGTGTGCCAGGACTATTAGGATTCTCTGTGCTAGGATATTAGGTCAGTTACCTCCATGGATATCTGTCATATGCAGAAATCAATGGAAGATGACAGATCTTGGGGGTGGAGCAAAATGCAACGAAAAAGTTGTCAAACATTCACTTGGCAGATGAGGAAATTGAAGGTGATAAAAGTAGGTCAGGAAGATATCTGCCTTGGACTAGCAGTGATGGTAAGAAAAAAAAAAAGTAAAAAAAAAAATTAAAAAATAGGTTACAAATCATAGAATGTCAACAACTTTATAGGGTTCAACATAATATGATAGTATCAGTAGGACACAGACTTAATAAGGTCAATTTATGTTGTGTAACAAGAAGTCCCAAGGGAACACAGCTCCAGTCTTGGTTAATTCAGTGACTCACTACCATGTCATCAGCAACCCAGATTCTCTCTCTCTTTCCTTTCACCACCCTCAGCATGTGAGCTAGTTTTGGGGCCAGCCAGCTTCACTCACGGACTCAAGATGATGGTTTTAATCATCTTGTGAATGATTTAGCCATGACACATTTAGCCATGACAACATCTAACAGGAGACAGAAAATTTCTTCCTGTGCCTCATGTTTTAATCAATGAGGAAGCCTTTCCTAGAAGCTACCGAAGAGGCTCCTTCCACATCCCACTGGCCATGGTTGAGCCACATGACTTTTCCATCACCATCACTTGCAAGGGAATGTGATCCGCACGGTTGCTTTGGGCCAGTGGCTCACAGTCCCGACAGCCCATCAGAATCACCTGGGTCACTTTCAAAAACATTTTCCCAAGGTGAGAACAATGAAATATGGATCTCTGTGGTGAGGCCTGGGCTTTGGCATCTTAAATATTTAAAAATACACAGCCAGAGTTGAGAACAACTGCGATCGGTTAATCATTCACAGAAAGCAGAGGTAGACACTGGAACAAAGCCAGAGTAGGGAATGACTATTGGGTGACAACTAACAGTGTCTGCTGAAGTTATTAATGTTTAATTTTCAAGTAAGATATAAGAATATTCTGCTTTTAAAAAATAGAAAAATCATTTCCCATTAATCCTTCCCCAGGATAACCTCTCTTACACATTCATTATATATTGTTTTAGATCTTTTTCCGTGCTTTTACATACCTATATATGTACTCATAGAAAATATATATTATATGTGTGTAATTTCAAAATATAAGTCTTACTACACAGAACACATCATTCTGAAATTCAGTGTGATTTAGCCAAGTATATACGTGTATAATTATTTTTTAAATATAATGATTTTTGGAATAATTACTCCAAAATAATTATTTCATTGTATAATCATACAGAGATTAGTATATAATTGTTTATAAGTATATTATAAGTATATTTTTATAAGTATATATTTATAAGTATATTAGTATATATAAGTATATTAGTATGTAATCATTAATCATGTCAGATTGTATAATCATACCAGAGATTAGTTTTCCCCAACTGATAGACTTTTAGGCTATTTCCATTTTTTTGCTAATATGAGCAATGCCTCCTCTTTACATACATAGGCTAATGTTACTGCAGATATTAAGAAGCTGAATTGCTGATAGAAATGGCTTCACCATTTCTTCCACTCATAACAGCAGTGTATAAGAACATCTATTTTTCTATATTTTTGCCAATATTTGCTAAACTTTCAAATTTTTGACAATCTCATGGTTTAAAATGGTACAATGGCATCTTGTTTTAATTTGTAGTTCTCTGATCACTAGTCAGGTTAAGTATCTTGACTTAGGTATATTGGCCATTTGCATTTCTTCTGAAAATGTCCTATTTATAACTTTTGCAAAGTTCTCTGTTGGGTTCTGTGTCTTGTTCTTACTGAGAAGTAGAAGTTCTTCAGATGATAACTGACTGAGAGTGGTGGCTCACACCTGTAATCCCAGCACTTTGGGAGGCCAAGGTGGGAGGATCACTTGAGTCCAGGAGTTCGAGATCAGCCTGGGCAATAAAGCGAGTCTACGGAAAAATGAATAAAAACATGGGTACTACTCTTTTGTGTGATACATATTATCTATATAAATATAAGATCAGTCTTATATACATATACATCTGCAGCAGATGCTGTGGTACACCACCCAGATTCCCTCCTACGGTTTGGTTCTGTGTCCCCACCCAAATCTTATCTGAACTTGTAATCCCCATGTGTTGAGGGAGGGACCTGGTGGGAAGTGATTGAGTCATGGGGGTGGTTTCCCCCATTCTCTTCCCGTGATAGTGAGGGAGTTCTCATGAGACCTGATGATCTTAAAAGTGGCAGTTTCCTCTGCACTCTCTCTCTCTCCTGCCACCTTATGAAGATGTGCCTTGCTTCCCTTTCACCTTCCACCATGATTGTAAGTCTCCTGAGGCTTCCCCGGCCATGTGGAAGTATGAGTCAATTAAACCTCTTTTCTTTATAAACTACCCAGTCTCAGGTAGGATCTTTATAGCAGTGTGAGAACGGACTGATATATTCCCTTTAGAAATGAAGCACACAGCTAGGCCTAGTGGCTCATGCTTGTAATCACAGCACTTTGAGAGGCCAAGACAGGAAGATTGCTTGAGCCCAGGAATTCAAGGCCAGCATGGGCAACAGAAAGAGACTGTATCTCTACCAAAAAAAAAAAGAAAAGTAAAGAAGAAGAAATGAAGCACTCATTCTCCCAGATGCTGGAAATGTACACGGCTGCCAACTCTCAGCTGAGTTTTTATCTAGAACTTGCCCTCACCCAGGTCATGCCCCCTCCCTGAAAGCTGCCCATACCCAATTACTGGTCACTGCAGGTGTTTAAAGACCAACCTCCTTTCCTCAATTCAAGACAGCTCAGCTCCAGAGCTCCCCGTGGAACAGGATCACCTAATCCTTTAGTGTGACTGCGTCGCAGTTCAACTTCACCCTCTGCCCTGTCCCACTTCTCTCACTCCCCTATAGATGCCAATCCCAAGAGTCCACCTAATAAATTTGCTGTGTGCAAATGTCTGTATCTCAAAGTCCATTTTCCCTAGAATATCTACCCTAAAACCGTTTCAAATATGTTCACCAATATCACTTGACTTTGAACTTTATTTGTGGTATGCTTTTTAGATGTATTCCTCTTTTCCCATATGCTTTTTGCTTTTCATGTCTTAAGAATGCTATCCCTCTTACAAGGACATAAAGGTATTCTCCTATAATTTTTTCCAATACTTTCACAACTTCTTTTGCCTTTTAATCCACATACTACTCATTTGTATGAATGGTGTGACGCAAAGAATCTAACTTTATGTTTCATTTGGATAGTTATTTGTCCAGCACCACTTATGACATTGTCTGTTTTTCTGACTGATTTGAAATGCCTCTTCTACAATATGAGAATATGATAGCGATATCAAAATAACACACATGAGAATATCATAGCTGTAGAAGAGGCTTTTCAATACCCAATACCCAACTACAGTTGAATGCTTCACAGTGAGCATTTGACCCAAGCCAAACCTGGAATTTTTTAAATTCTAAAAATAAGAAATGGCTGCAGGAACTCTTCAACGATAGAGGGAGAGGAGTCTGGTGTTGCTTGGCGCTTGAGTTCTAGTTATTTCTGAGATACATCTCTGCCCATTCCCACTTTCCAGTTTCAACCCTTCCTTGAGTTTAAGAGCAAAATATTTCATAGTTTGGGACTTAAGCTTGCTCAAAGTGAGTGTCCATCTCAGAACTAAAAGAGACCAAATACACAAGATATATCCTCCTGGGCTTGGGATGCATGGCAACATTGTATACGGAGTTGAGTTGGACAAGGGCCAAGTGCCAACCAAGGTAATCTGTGGCAGCTAGTCACCACCTAGGAAATCGGTGCTCTGAAACTGTTTGCTTCTTGAGTTTCATATGTTTCTTTGATTTCCTTTTCCTTTAGTTTCCCATTGAAGTATTATTTTTAGGGTATTAGGACAGTCTCGGCCAAGCCAAAGAAAAAAGATTTTCCACCCCAGTCTACATTAGCTAAGGGTTTGAGGCTAAAAGAAGCCAGGAATAGCGAAGGCAGTGGAACTGGGGTAGTTAGAGAAGCATCTAGGAGGGAAGTCTGGAACAACTGAAATCCCTGAGCCCTTCTCATCCGGGATCTTGTTTCCTGTACGTTAAGGGGCACTCTGTCAAGGCAGGAAGCCATATCCATATCCAAGCACAAGTCAATAGCAGAAAAACAGCCCCGATGGTTGCAGGGGAATTCAGGGAGCCAAGATGGGAAGGTCGAACCGTGTCTCATCCACCAATCCCCAGCATTGTTTGTACAGAGTCAAGGCCTTTCACTTGCTCAGATGTTAACTTGGGGCAAGTCTTTTCTGGAAACATGACAAGAGGCCAAGACTGGCACATGTTCCTTGCCCAGGCTGAGCAGACTAGACGGTCTTTTTGGTGTTTGGCAAGACACTACAGAAAGGTGAGACGTAGCCTGAGAACGAGGCGATTCTGAAGAAGTAGTGCTGAGGGAGGCTGTGTCTTATAGGAGCACCTGAACACTAGAAATGATGGAGTCTGGAATCTGAACAAGGGGAACAACTATCACTTAATATTCTGAAAATGCCAACCACATGCCGAATCAATACCCGTGCCTACCTTTGTTTTCTTTTGCATTCTTTGCTGCTCAGCTTCCCAATATTTGGTGTCACTTGCTGTTGGTTGTAAGTGCATCTAATAATTTGGGAAATGATGGAAACTTTCAGATTTTAAATATTTTCTCTAGCCAGATATTTAACAAAATGCCTTTAAATGGCCGGGCGCGGTGGCTCAAGCCTGTAATCCCAGCACTTTGGGAGGCCGAGACGGGCGGATCACAAGGTCAGGAGATCGAGACCATCCTGGCTAACACGGTGAAACCCCGTCTCTACTAAAAAAAAATACAAAACACTAGCCGGGCGAGGTGGCGGGCGCCTGTAGTCCCAGCTACTCAGGGGAGGCTGAGGCAGGAGAATGGCGGGAACCCGGGAGGCGGAGCTTGCAGTGAGCTGAGACTCGGCCACAGCACTCCAGCCTGGGCGACAGAGCGAGACTCCGTCTCAAAAAAAAAAAAAAAAAAATGCCTTTAAATGAGAGGTAGTACAGCATTGTGGTCAGGAGTATCCACTCCCAGCCCTGTACCACTGTGAGCTGGCCAAGCTGTGATCCTTGCTAAGGATGGCAGGAAATGATGCGTTCTGCAAGTGGAGCCTCCTTCAGGAAGGAAGGAGATGGGGATAACACAGAGAATCGCACTCCTTTCCTAAAAGTCAAGGGGAAGAGTGTCTCCGTCATCACTCAAATTTCCTAAGGCCGTTAGGCTATGGGGGAGTAAAATCCTTTCCCTTTAGGTGCCAGATTCTCACTGAAACTGCTTTTGTCTGTCTGCCTAACTCAGATGGGTTCCTCCCAGCAGCTACAGACTCTGAGCATCCTACATTCCAGCTGCTGTCTTTGCCCTGAGTTCTAGGCCTAGGCCTGCTCCTTGTTATTCCCCAGTTCTTGTAGCCCAGATTTAGGCTACTAGTCCCTCACCCTCAGCAATTGGCCTCAAGGTTACTGAGTATCTTAGAGAATATTCAAAGAGATTTCTCAAATGTTCAGGTTTCAAATATTTGACACAAACCAAGAATAGGATGACCTTAATTAAGCCAATCATACTAGCCAGTAGTGTGACAAGCTTGAAAAGTTTATAAAATAGAATAGCCCAAAAGATTCCAAACACACATAATATAAGGACTCCGTCTATACTAAGGAACACTCTTTTCAAGGTATTATTCTGTTCTCTCAGAAAAAAAGGATGTCTTATAGAAAGAAGATTCTAGTGAAATAAAAATGGCTATGTTTGAATGTATGGAAATGGAGGAACTCAGCCTTGTGAGCAGGTTTGCTCAAGAACCCTGTGTCACCAATACCAATACCAGCGTGATGCTCCAGATGTGGCAGCTGGGGTCAGCACCTTGCAGCCCATACATGACTTGGTTCCTTCTGCCTACAGCCAACCTCCTCTGATATGCATAATGGGCCCCAATCCAGGCCTGCCCCCTTGCATCACTGTTTACAATGATTAGCTCTTAGATCTGGGATGAATGCCTGGCACACATGTGTGAATCCTTGCTCTCACACCCATGGTTTGTTTGCTACACAGAGAGCAGCCCGGCATGCTTGCCTTTCATACTCCATGCTCCTGGTTTTCTGTTTGTTCAACCCAGGGAAGATATCCAGGATCATCATCATCAACACCCTGCATGCTCTGTCTCCCACCCTTGCATTGCCTTTTCCTTGCTTTTCCCCTCCTCCATCTTCCCTTCATTCTTTTCCAAGCTTTCCAGTGGACCCAGCAGTGTATAAGGCACAGGTCATAGGTCCCTGTAGTAAACATATAAGGTTGCTTCCCCAGTATTATTTCCTCCCTCGGCCCATTCATGGTCTTGGAGTTTTCCTTGCAGTGATTTGCAACTTCCTCCACCATGGGAAGCAGTAGTGAATGGCTGTTAAGAGTGCAGGTTCTGGAGTCAGGCTACCTGGCTCTACTCTATGACTTAGCAGGTGTGTGAACTTTGAGAAGCTATTTAATTTATCTGTGCCTCATTGGCCCCATCTGTAAAATGGAGTTAATGAAACCTATCCCAAAAGATTCTTGTGAGGAATTCTAAACTAATTACTAAAAGTGCTTTACATTAGCTATATTCTTCTCCACTGGGTGAGGTGAGAGGGATAGACCCCAGCTCTAGGTGGGGGTAGTGATTGGCTTAAGCCAATTACCATAGCCCATTCCCAGCCTCAGTGATTGGTTCAGAAGGGAGCCCAGGATTCACTTCATGCTAATGAGCCACAAGGAGATTTGCTAGGGCTTATGAAAAGAAAAGCTTCCTCTCCTTTCAGAAGGACCATTCTCTTTCCCTGATTTGTTAGACAAATGGGGAAACATGAACTCCAAGTATTAAATGATATTCAAGAAGTATTAATGTTGTTAGGAGTGATAATGGTATTTGGTTTTGTAAAAAGCAAAGGTTCTTATTAGAAACACATACCAAAGTATTTATGAGTGAATAATATGATACTTGCAATGTGCTTTAAAATATCCATGCCCACTTCCCCCAAAAAATGTCAGAAACAAGATTGATAAAATGTTAATAATGTTGATGCTGGATGATGAGTACATGAGAATTCCTTATACTCTTTGCTCTACTTTTGTCTATTTGAGAATTTCCATAATAAAAGTTTTTAAAAGTCCACTTGCTATTGAAGAAAAGAACATTTTTGTCACCTGATGCCCTTCGGATACCTTAAAAATGGAGCCAATAAGCATGACTTATTTTGTTGATCAGCTGAAAGATTAGGCACATCTCTCTGCCTATTCATGGTGACCGTCAACCCTTGAGGCAAGAAGCAGGTCACCTGGGCCACAGCAAAGGACAGCAGAGAGACCAGAAGTGGGAGAAGCTATGAATTTAGGACAAGAGATTATCAAGGCTTGGTTTTCCTGTATCTGTGGATCAAATAAAGTCCTACATCTGGCCTTAATCTGTGGTGGAGCTCGGCATATCTATAATTGAAGACATTCTTCTCTTTTAGATAATAAAATGTTACTGCTGGAAGAAAATTGACAAACGACTCAACTGGACCATCTTATTTTGCCCCCAGATGCCATAGTCTAAGAAGGTATGGGTGGCTGGGTAGGGTGAAATTCTACTCACTAAACTAGCAGGCTGGTTTCCCTGCTTTGTTCCATTTCTCTTCCTTGCTGCCCTGAGAAAATAAATAAGACAATAAGATGAATGCAGTCTTTATTTTCTCTAAAATTTGAAAGGTAAAGGGAACACTTTACAAAAAGAAACCATCTGCATGATTGAAATGGGAAGGTCCAGGTGAGAGGAAGGAATCTACTTGACCAGGGTTAGCCAGGATCTTTGTGTGTTGGTCCAGACTCCAGGGTGGTGGCAAATAGTTTTAAAAAGAAAGAGGTCAACCAAAAGTTGGAGTGTATAGCCCCTGGAAATAGGCAGTGATGATGCTCTTCTTGCCTCAGCTGAGCATCTGGTGCTGATGAAGGAATTGACCCAATTTCTCAGGCTCTTCTGCCACCCACATGCCCAGCCGGGGATCTACCCAGTCCTGCTGCCCCCAGAGAGTTGCTGACTCTCCAGGTCTTAGAGAAGAATGCTCTGTAGGTATCCACATCTCATGCCATAAGCCAGTCTCACAAGAGTGTGAAGAGTGCAAACATTCCCAGAAGGGTCAAGAGGATCAGAGCAGGCAGGATTCGCAGCACCAGCCAGCCAAGAGGACAATCCTTTAGGGTTGGCCTTCTCCTTGGTCCCCATTCATTATAGCATAGATTGGGCCTGATAAAACTGCGGCTCTTCCACTAGCTACTCCCACCGGATTCCTAGAAGCTCACAGCTGACATTCCATAGGCGCTCAGCTGTTTTGTTATTTCGGGCCCTTGGAGACACCCAGGTCCTCTTGCAGTCACTGGAGGGCAGAGGAAGACAGTAAATTCCAGGAATGAGAATTAGCAGTCTGGAAATCTTTATGGTCCCTTTCTCAGAATGTTTCTAAATGTATAAAATACAATATATGCCAGACTCAAAGAAACTAATTATATAAAATGCACTCTAAGAATATGTTAAAAACAAATTTGTGATATAGTAATACACAGGCTTATTTATTAATGTATTCTATAACAAGATCTAGTACCAGGTCTAATTATCAAAAGATTTCAAAGTAGTGGCGAGCAGAAGTGACATTCTAGGATACCTGCAACAACTGCAATGTGATATGAAAATATTTATAATTCTATTGACAAAGTCACAGGTATCACTACTACTACTACAGTTCAGTGCCTACATTCATAATCGAAGAAAATGCCAAATCTCAACTGGAGGTTAAACTAAAGATGAAGTTATTTTCCCATCCAAGTTCACAGGCCCCTTGAATTCTGTTGACAGGCCCACTTGCATCATGAACCCCAGACCAAGCCCTCCAGATTTGCTTTGGAATGAGCAGGGGGCCCGAGGACCAGAGGGATAGGGGGTGGGAAGAGAACACAGTTCTCATCATGTTTTGTTTGTTTGTTTGTTTTTAATGTTCCTTTTTTCTAATTATAAAAGCCCTGTAAAACAGTTGGAACATGCAGTGCTGATAAAAGAAGAAAAGCCTATCATGGCTGGGCACAGTGGCTCACACCTGTAATCCCGGTACTTTGGGAGGTTGAGGTGGGCGGATCACCTGAGGTCAGGAGTTCAAGACCAGCCCGGCCAATATGGCGAAACCCTGCCTCTACTAAAGATGCAAAAAACAATTAGCTGTGTGTGATGGTGGGTGCCTGTAATCCCAGCTACTCAGGAGGCTGAAGTAGGAGAATGGCTTGCACCCAGGAGGCAGAGGTTGCAGTGAGCGCAGATCATGCCACTGCACTTCAGCCTGGGCAACAAGAGCAAAACTCCATCAAAAAAAAGAAAAGTCTCTCATTCAGTTGCTTTCTGTACAGTCTTTTTTCTTTGTTTGGATATAAATAGAGATGTAGTCTCTCTCTCTCTCTGTCTCACATAAAACCGGGATCATACTGTGTCTAGTTTGAGGAGGATTTTTTTTTTTTTTTTTTTTTGAGATAGGGTCTCACTTTGTCACCCAGGCTGGAGTCCAGTGGTACTATCACGCTTCACTGCAGCCCTGACCTCCCAGGCTCAAGCCATCCTCCAACCTCAGCCTCCCGAGTAGCTGCGACTACAGGCATGCACCACAATGCTGGGCTAATTTTTTGATTTTTAGTAGAGATGGGGGTCTCACTTTGTTGCCCAGGCTGGTGTGGAATTCCTGAGCTCAAGCAATCCTCCTTCCTTGGCCTCCCAAACTACTGGGACTACAGGCGTGAGCTGCCACACCCAGCCTTAAAATTTTTTTTTTTTTTTTTTTTTTGAGACGGAGTCTCATTCTGTTGCCCAGGCTGGAGTGCAGTAGAGCGAGCTCAGCTTACTGCAGCCTCTGCCTCCCAGGTTCAAGTGATTCTCCTGCCTCAGCCTCCTGAGTGGCTGGGATTACAGGCATACACCACCACGACCAGCTAATTTTTTGTATGTTTAGTAGAGATGGGGTTTCACCATGTTGGCCAGGCTGGTCTCTAACTCCTGACCTCAAGTGATCCACCTACCTCAGCCTCCCA
This sequence comes from Theropithecus gelada, assembly GCF_003255815.1. Classification (NCBI taxonomy): domain Eukaryota; kingdom Metazoa; phylum Chordata; class Mammalia; order Primates; family Cercopithecidae; genus Theropithecus; species Theropithecus gelada. The sequence goes on along the minus strand of NC_037675.1, from coordinate 69,122,338 downwards.
AAGTGCTGGGATTACATGCATGAGCCACTGCACCTGGCAAAATGTTTAAATAATAAAAAAACACCTAGCATAAAAAGATAAAAATTGTCTTTCACACTCTGCTTGGCTCTCCCTAAAACTCCCTGGAAGTAACCACTACTGCCCAGTGGCTGGGTGTCCCTCCAGACTGTTCTTTATGTATAAATAATCATATAGTTTTGTATTCCAGTTTTTTTCCTTACAACATTATATCACTAACATTTTTCTATTAATTACGTATTATATAAAAATATGATACTTAATGACTGTGTATTTTATCACATATTTAAGGCAGCAATGTTAAACACTCAGACTCTAGAGTAGCAACTGTCCAATAGAAACATGATGGCAAGGCCGGGCGCAGTGGCTCACGCCTGTAATCCCAGCACTTTGGGAGGCTGAGGTGGGCGGATCACTTGAGGTCAGGAGTTCGAGACCAGCCTGGTCAACATGGCAAAATTCCATATTGACTAGAAATACAAAAACTAGCTGGGTGTGGTGGCGTACACCTGTAATCCCAGCTACTTGGGAGGCTGAGGCAGGAGGATCCCTCGAACCCAGGAGGTGGATGTTGCTGTGAGTCAAGATCATGCCATTGCACTCTAACCTGGGCAACAGAGTCAGACTGTGTCTCAAAAAAAAGAAATATGATGAGAAACACAAATGTGAGCCACATATGTCATTTTGAATTTTCTAGCAGCTATATTTAAAATGTAAAAAGAAATTGGTGAAATTTATTTAGTAACCTTTAATTATACATTAATTTATTGAGTTTTAAATAAACACTTTATTTAACCCCAAAATAGCAAAATCATTTTAGCATGCAATCAATATAAAAATTGAGATATTTTTTATCTCATTTAAAAATGTAAAATGAGATAATTTACACTTCTTTTTTATACTATAGGTTGAGCATCCCTTATAAGAAATGCTTGGGGCTAGGCACGGTGGCTCACACCTGTAATCCCAGCACTTTAGGAGGCCAAGGCAGGTGCATCACCTGAGGTCAGGAGTTCAAGACCAGCCTGGCCAACATGGTGAAACCCTATCTTGACTAAAAATACAAAAATTAGCCCACATGGTGGTGGGCACCTGTAATCCCAGCTACTCAGGAGGCTGAGGCAGGAGAATTGCTTGAACCCGTGAGGCAGAAGTTGCAGTAAGCCAAGATCATGTCATTGCCCTCCAGCCTGGGTGACAAGAGTGAAAATCCATCTCAAAAAAAAAAAAAGAAAAATGCTTGGATCAGAAGTATTTAGGATTTTACATTTATTTGAATTATGAAATATTTGCATTGTACTTACCAGCTGAGCATCTCAAACCCCAAAAATCTAAAACCTGAAATACTCTGAAATCCAAAACATTTTTAGCACCAACATACAACTCAAAGGAAATGCTTACTGAAATATTCCAGACTCCGAATTTTCAGATTTGGGATGCTCAACCTGTATGTCTTCAAAAATCTGGTATTATACTGCATCTCAATCTGGACTAGCCATATTTCCAGTGCTCAATAGCAACATGTGGCTAGTGGCTACCACATTGAATGGCACAGCTCTACAGCCAGATTGCCAGGGTGTAAATCCCAGATCTACCACTTACAAGCTATATGACCTTAAGCACGTTTCTTAATTATCTTGTGCCTCAGTTTCATGTGAAAACTCGGGGTAATGTTACCTGCCTCGCAGGGTTGTGATGATTATATGAATTAATACACATTACACACTCAGAACTGAGTACCAAACACATTATAAAAACTCAAGCAACATTAGCTATTATCACTTATCCATTCCCCTCTCATCAGACACTAAGATTATTTCCAATGCTTCACAGAATAAATACTGCACTGATGAAAAGCCTTGAACAAAGAGGGACAACAGAGCAGACAGGGCTGGATTCTGTCATGGAATCGGAAAGAGATTTCACGCTGGGCTTCCCTTTATTCCCAGACTCTAGTTGCTCATTGAGTTCATGATAAGATTCAGCACTAAAATTTCTACGTCTATATTTCAACAGATAGTGCCAATCTTGGCAGCATTGAGGGACAGAGTTCACACCGAAGAGAGAGGACATTCCCCCAGCACTTTGCGCTAATTGGTATTAAAAAATTCATGAATCAAGTGAGCCAAAAGCTTAAAGAAGGAGAAAAAGGATCCAGAGGGCCTGCTAACATTCTCTCCATGGCATAACCAACAGCAACAGTCTTCTTTAAAAGCTTTCAGAAAGCTGCAAAGTTTACATGGAATAGTGGCACACAGGTATAAAATAGAGCCAGAAAAGCAACTCTTCCCAACACATAAGTTTGTAATGTAAGTTTCCTTAACAAAGCAACAGCATTCTGTTTGCAGGCCTAACCCAAACCTGGATTGCATAATCAGGAACAAACTTAGCTGCTCAGGATGCACAGCCCAGTGAGTCCTACACCGCCCATGCGCACAGGTGGTGGAGAGAACCCCACTGCCTTCACACACCTGAAGTACTTGCCACTCAGGGGCTCCAGGCCCTCAGCCAGGGCGCAATGCAGGCTGGTCTGCGCCCCCTCCCGCGCCGTCTTGACAAAGGGGGAGAAGAGCCGCCAGAGCAGGCAGAGCAGGGAGGAGTGCCGGACCAGCTCTGAGCGGACAACACCTGGGTGCACTGCGTAGGTGGTGACCCCGGTGCCTAGGACAAAGAGGGCACAATTAGATCAGGGACACACTCTGAGCCCAGGAAAACAGCTTATCTCCTGCAGCAAAATACACAAGTGAGAAAGAGGGACTCAGGAAACATAACCCCAGGATTCAGCAGGTACCACTCCTGGCCAGGTGGAATTTGAACAGGAATGAATTGATCTCTTTCAGAAAGATCTACAGCCTTCTCAGCCTTCTATGTTCCAATAGGAGTGCCTGGTTCAAGATCCTTCTATTTCAATGTTATTTTTATACTGTGGCTTTAGTACTAGTAATAAACATGACAACATGTAGTGAGAAGTATCAATTATTGACAGTGGTATCTTTATCATTTCTACAGGAGGAATTTAGGGGTAGCAGTCTGATTGGAAAGTGGTGGATAGGACTTTATTTTGAGCTGCATTTGCCTGCCAAGCACATTTTATGAGGTATAGGTTGAGGGATGGTGATGCAGATTATGGGGGTTAACACCCCCCAAGGTATCCCTGGTGCCATCACTATTTTTCAGTACTAATTATGTGCCAGGGCTATACAACATGCTTTAAATGTATTATTTCATTTAATTCTTAAAGAGGCGTGTGAAATAGAACATTTCACAATATTATGATGCCCATTTACAGCAAAGAAAACTAAGTCACAGAAAGTTTAAGTAAATTGCCTAAGGTTATACCTGGCAGGGTACAGGGCCAAGATCTGAACTCTGATGTAAAGTTAAAAACATGGAATGGACTGTCTGCATTTGAATACTGACTCAGCTAGGAATCTTCCTTGGGCAAATTTCTTAATCCGTCAGTGCCTGTCTTTTTGTATTTAGAGTGGGGGAAAATAATAGCACCCACCTCACAGGAAAGTTGGAAGTATTAAGTTAAGATGTGTAGTGCATGGCACACATAAACCTCTCAATTATTATTGTAATTGTTATTGTTTATTTTTATGATTACCGTCTTCTTGTTCTATAGGCATTCTGGAAGTAAAGATCATTGTTCCCAAACTCTGGTTTATTCACTGTAACAAATGATCCCCTAGATCCGCAGATGTCAGAGCCAGCAGCTCACCCAATGCTCCAGAGGGGCACAGAATCATTAAGGAGTAAGAACCGGCCTGACCTGATTTTACAGCTGAGAAGATGAAGTCAGCGGAGGTTAAAGGGGCACATCCACATCCACATCCACATGGGGCTATAGCATGTGGTAGAGCAAGAGCTTGGACCCAGGGGTCTGAAATCCAGCGCTAACTCCCTGAGTCCAGGCAGTGGCAGCTCTGTAGCTCAGATCACCATGTGGACCTCAGCAAATGGCACCCAGAAGGAAGCACCCTAGGTTTAAAGCCGAGCATCCACATTTCAGTTCTGACGCCCTCACCTGCCATATACTCTTTAGCTGGCCATTTCCTTGGACCTCAGTTCTGCTCTATAAACCTGTTACAAAAGGCCTCTGCCACCAGATCACCTGAGATCAGGAGTTTGAGACCAACCTGGACAACACGGTGAAAGCTCATCTCTACTAAAAATACAAAATTAGACAGGCATGGTATTGCGTGCCTGTAATCCCAGCTTACTCAAGAGGCTGGAAAACATGGTGAAAGCTCGTCTCTACTAAAAATACAAAATTGGCCAGGTGTGGTATTGCATGCCTGTAATCCCAGCTTACTCAAGAGGCTGATGCAGGAGAATCACTCGAACCCAGGAGGCAGAGGTCGCGGTGTGCCAAGATCGCACTACTGCACTCCAGCCTGGGAAATAAGAGCGAAACTCAAGTCTCAAAACAAAACAAAACAAAACAAAACAAAACAAACAAAAAGCCTCTGCCTGTTGCAAAAAGCTATTGTGAAAATCAAATGAGATCAGAGATAAGATACGACATAAATACAAGGTAACTTTATGAGGTTCTTAACCCCTGTTTGATTTTAAGCTCCCTGAGGGCAAGGACTCTGTTTTTACTTCATTCATAACCTCATTCTCCTTAGTGCACAGAGCTATTACTGACACGTGCATGTTTGACAGCCTGACTTCCCAAGTTTTTGTGGACCTCTAATCTGGTCTGAGGACCGTTTTTGCTATTTTAAACCTGATCCTTTCTCCAGACTTACCTTGGAGCCTCTTCGCCAGCTCACGAGTAAAAAGTATATTGGCCAGCTTGCTGTGGCAATAGGCAAAACCCCTGCTGTAGCGCTTCTCGCTCTGGAGGTCGTGGAAGCGAATCTTGCCAATGTGGTGAACCACCGAGGACACGTTAACCACCCGTGCAGGGGCAGACACCTTTAGCCGCTCCAGGAGCAGGTAGGTGAGGAGGAAGTGGCCTGTGAGGAGAGCCAGTTGAAGGTGGAACGGCAGCTCAGGCTCAGCATGTGGGAGCCGAGAGGACTTCAGTGTTAGCTCACTATCTTCTGGGTGTGAACCAATTTTGATGCCATGAGTAACTCTAATGGTCAATTTGGTCTGAGTTTGTGGATTCCTCAAAGCAAGAGCCAAAGCTGGACTACAAGTAAGGCAATCATACTTAATCTATATTACTTTGTACCTCTGCCCTTGACCCACCTGCTGGCTTCCTACTCCCACTCTGTCCATGATCGCATAACTAGGGACCCAGGTACACTTGTGTATAGACAGAGGGATAGAATAGTCAGGCAAGATAACATCTGCTTAGGATCAGAAAACACGTTCCATGCTCTCCTCCCTAAAGTCTTCGCCTTGAACGCTGAACCCCAGCCTGCCTTGTACCTCAAGTTCTCAAGGATTGCCTACCTCCATGGACCAACCTATGGCTTGGTTGGCCCTCATGTAGATGTGACCCCTCCAGCCAAGCCCAGATTCCTGCATACCCACAGGCCTGGCCCTGCCTGGCAAGTCTTGTACTGCCACTGTCCCATCCAAGAATGACATTCTTCTCCCTGGTATTTCCTGAAATTTGGGGCTTCTTAATGGTATGGGTAGGAGGATCTCACTTTTTTAGACTGATCAGGAGAGGTACAGCGAACAACAAGCCAATGGGTCCAGTCTATTGGAATTCCTAGGCTCTATGAAGGCCCCTGGACATTCTCCACATTTACACAGGGTCATCTTCCTAAAGAAAAGATAGTGGGTGTACCTCATTTTTTAGTCACCCAAAGATACTTACCCAGGTGGTTGACTCCCAGGTGGGTTTCAAAGCCATCAGCTGTCTTGGAATATGGACACATCATTACTCCCGCATTGTTGATCAGGATATGGAGCTGCTTTTCCTCTATAGGGCACAACCAAGGAGATCCTGTGGTTAGCAAGGAATCCCCTGGCTGCCTGTCACAGACCTGCATAATTGCCCCTTCCCTTTGTTCATTAGTTGTCTTTGTTGGGGTAAGATTTTGATAGGAGTCACTTGCTCTGCCCCTTCCTTTTAAAACAAGATATTGCCTCAGTAGTCAATAACTATCCTTCATTTGGATCTATCTCAGTGACATCCAATAAGCATTGTCACTGGGTTTCTAATGAGTAATTTTAGTTACTCATATCTTCCTGGACATTGTTCATTCATTTATTCAGCAAATGTGTACTAACTACCGACTCTGGACCAGGTGCACTCTGCTGGGCACTAGGAATCCAGTGGTAACACAAGCCAGACATGGTCCCAGGATGTCCCTCATGGATTTCATAGTCCTTGGTAGAAGTTGGTCATTTTCCAAGATCCAGAAGAACTTGCCAGCAGCACAACTTCATCTCATGCCTATGGCCACAGAAGGTTGATTCTCAGGATGAAAGAAGAGAGTGGCATTGTGGCCACACCTTGATGCCAGGGTGCAAGCCCAGACAGGGAACTGACACCTCCAACATTCCCACTGCTGAGGCAAAAAGACGATAAGGATCCTGCCCAGTCTGTCTACCCACCATGCTCTTGCCAATTCCCTGTCCTGCTGGTTCATGTGGCAGAACCTGTCTAGTGGCGTGGATCATGGTTCTGATGTAAAGACCACAGATGGTCCAGGATGGAGCAGCCACTCCCATACCCGATTTCCTGCTTTTCTAGTTACCCATCAGGACCTCACCTGCCAGAAAGGCCTCAGCAAAGGCTCGGATAGATTTGGTGTCTGATAGGTCCAATTTCCGCACCAGCACCTGGGAGTTCTTTGTATCCACTCGGATTTCACTGGCAGCAGACTCCCCCTTCAGTACATCTCTGCAGGCAATATAGACTCGGGCTCCTGGGTCCAAGACAAAAAGAGAGCAGTATGTTCATATCCTAGGCTATAAAAGAGGTACAGTAAGTGAGCTTGGGACCGGTGGACAGAGCATTCATTCTCCCAGCCCTCCCTCAATGGTAGAGTGGCCGTATTGCCACTTTGGGCTTTTCACAGTAATTCAGTCTTCTTGCTGTCAGTTTAATCCCGGGCTGGGAACCTGGTTCCCAGGTTTTACATTCTGATATTTAATGTCGCTTAGTATCTCCTTTTAGAATAACTGACTTGGCTATACACAGACATCATTGTTTTCCTTATTTTATTTAATAGAGAAGGAGTAGGGAAGAAGCAGTTTATTGAAGGCCACAGTGTAAGTTGGTGTCACAGTTGGACTTGAATCCTAGGTTTCTTGAATTTCTAGTCAGAGCCCCCAAGCCTAGGAGGAAACATAAAGAAATATGGACAGAGGCCCCAGTGGAAAGAAGGGTGGGAGGCATGGCCCTTTGGAGACTAAAGGGGAAACACTTACCTCGGCTAGCAAGCTCTCTAGCCGTCTCCTTGCCAATGCCTGTGTTGGCGCCAGTGATCACCACTACCTTCCCGGGAAGCTGCACATTTGTTCTACACACTCCACCAGCAAAGAACTTCCTATCGGCAAGGGAAACAAGAGCGTCACGTACCATCCTTCACTAGCTCACACTAAGATACGTTAAAAAATAAATAAATAAGCTATCCAGTCTCAAAGAAGGATATCTTTAAGTTGCAGTCAGGAGATTCATAAAAGCTAATCTTCGTGGCACAACATTTTTCCATGGGGCAAGGTAGTCGCCTGTTCAGCAGTGCAGGTGGGAAGGTCACTTGCCCAGAAGCCACAAATAATCATATTAGCAAACAGAGTAAACGCTCTAGTCAGGGCCAATGGAGATTTTCCCTGTTAGATAATAAATACATCTAGCTCTTATCTCTAGAGGTTCCAGAGGAAAGCTTTCCCCTCTAACCTACATTCAAAACATACGCATGATAAACATTAGCGGAGTCAATATTCAGTAACCGTTATCATGAGTAACTGATGAATAGCACTCTGTGGTGGGTGACACACAGGTACTGCTCTTAGCACTCTGGGGGATGGCATACACGGGTACTGATCTTAGGCTGCCTCTCCAGTTTTAGGGAGTGGGGCATTTCCAAGGCTTTCAGCCATTGTATTAGAGATTTCATTCTGGCCAATGGCAAACAGAAATAAAATCTCCTTTTTTCAGATCTCTGGGCAGAGAGCACTCTTTTACACGAAATTGACTTCACAGGTCCCAAAACAGAATACAGAGGAGCAGAACTAACATTTCCTGCACAACATCTGACTGCCAATTACTAGGCTAGGCACTTTCCATATGTAATTTATTTTAATCCTCTCAACTTCTCCAGTATTATTTCCACATTACAGTAGAGAAAACTGAGGCTCAGAGAGGTTCATGTCACATACTGGTGGCAGAAGTGGGACTTGAACCCAGATCTCTATGGAGAACCTAGAATAACACTGTCCTTGGTAGGTCCATTTAACCTCCTTTATCATCAGAAATTTTTTAGGCTGGGCCCAGTGGCTCATGCCTGTAATCCCAACATCTTGGGAGGCCAACGTGGGGGAGGGTCGCTTGAGCCCAGGAGTTTGAGAGCAGCCTGGGCAACATAGTGAGACCCCCATCTCCACAAAAAATTTAAAAAGTAGCTGGGTGTAGTGGCACATGCCTATATTCCCAGCTACTCGGAGGCTGAGGCAGGAGGATTGCTTGAGCCCAAGAGTTCAAGGCTGCAGTGAGCTATGATCACACCAATGCACTCCACCCTGGGGTGACAGAGCAAAAATAAAAAAGAAGAAATTTAAAAATTCTCCACTTAGAACGCACATTTATTTGACACCTCTAGAAATCCCACAGCAAAAGAGTCATCCCAAAACATTAATTGAGGGTAGTCTTAAAGGGAAGAGAGTTCGTTTCTTTCCCAAACTACCTGGTACTTAACAGCATGACAAGCCAGCAGGGCCACCTTGAATAGGGACAGAGTCTCTGAATTCTTCAGAGACACCCAAAGGAATAAAATGAAAAAACAAGGACTCCCACCTAAGGTGTCTGTTGAGCTACTTGACAGAGTCATCCACGCAGCCTTCCGCTGGCAGTAGAACTCTCCCCAGAGCTCAGGTGGGGCCAGAACTCAGCCCCACCTCTACCCAGCTGCAGATGCTTCCTTCTGGTTTTCCACCATGGTAGCCACAGCACCCCCTTCCTTTCTGCTTTTCCTGCTCTGACTTTCTCTCCGTCAGCCTCCTTCCCTTTCTCTTCTTTCAGCAGCTGAGAACCGGCTTCCAGTGCAGGTCTTTGTAAACGATTATTTGAGTTGCTGAATTAAGACAAACCTGATGGATGGAGCTACCACATACAGGAACGAGAAGAAAGAGGTGAGCAGTCCCAAGGTGACCAGCATCCTTCCAACTTCTGTAGCTGCTGTTGCTTTTGCTGCTGCTCCAGCTTCAACCCCAGCTCTGGCTCAGGCTCCTGATCTGGCTCCAGCTCTTGGCTGCTTCTGCTGCTTCTCTGCTCCTCTCCGTCCTGGGTGCTCAGCAGCAGCCTGACTCTGAGCAGAGCCCAGAATCCTATTTAAATCCGAGAGCTGTCAGAGCACAGCCTGCTGGGAGATGTAGTCCTGGCGGGGAGGGGACGGAGGCAAGGTTAGAAGCTTACTTAGGTTTACTGGCAAAGAGAATGTGGGGAAACTAAAGCAAGTACCCCCTAAATCCCCCATCCTCAATTGTTTCTCTTCTCTAGGAAATGTGTTCTCCCAACCACTGCCACCCCTACTGTATGATGGACTATATAGAATATTTCTAACTTTAGCCACAAACCCCATGATGCTTAAAATACCGGTGGATTAAAATAGGACAGGAAGGAAACTCCCAGAAGAATGGCGAGAGAAGTCAGAAGAGCGATTAACCTTAGGGAGGAGGGGGCAGTGACTGGGAGGGAGATGACTGGAACCCCTGGAGGGTTGAGAGTGTTCTGTTACTTCATCTGGGTGATAGTAGACAGGTGTGCTCACTTTGTGAAAATCTGCTGAGTCATATGCTTTCGACTTGTGCAGTTTTCTGCAATTTATAGTATACTTCAATGAAGTTAACACACACACATGCATATTACAAGGAAAGGGTGTGGTGTTTAAGTGCATGGACTCTAGCGCTGAATCTATTTAAAAGCTCCATGGCCCTGGGCAAGTTACTAAACCTCTCTGTTAACTCAGTTTTCTCACTTCTACAATGGGCATGATTATACATATATATAGTTTACATATATATAGTTTATATATATATAGTTTACATATATATAAAACCACATATGATATATATATGTATCTCCCCACTTGTTTTAAGTGTTCAATTATTACATTGGTGGAAAATGAAACTAGCATATGCTAAACAGTGTATAAGAGTCAGCAGTTATACTTAGCTGTTCTGATTCCTATCTCCCTTGCTTTACTCAAGGCCATGGTGTAGAAAAGGGAGCGATGATGAACGTGGGTGATGTTTCAGTTGAATGCTATTGATGAGGGGAAATACAAGAAAATGCTGGTAGAGAGCTCAAGGTAGGGGGATCATTTGAGGCCAGGAGTTCAAGCCCCAGCTTAGGCAACATGGTGAGACCCTGTCTCTACAAAAAATTAGCTGGGCGTGGTGGTGATTGCCTGTAATCCTAGCTACTTGGGAGAGTGAGTAAGGAGGATCACTTGAGCTCAGAGGTCAAGGTTGAAGCGAGCTAGGATCATGCCTCTGGATGTGTGTGAGATGGGAGGAGGGTAAATGGGATTCATTGCCCTTCCTCGCTCTATGTTCCTCTCTTGGACAGGAGAATAGGCAAAGAGCTGGGACAGGACCCCAGGAATAATTTCCCAGTTCTTTCCCTTCCTGTGAAGCCAGAGGAGCCTTCAGGAATACCCATGCATGAAAGAAGACTTCTATGGCAGGCAGGTGTTCATGTCCTTATCCGTCAATTCATCCTCAACACACACTTACTGAGTGTTTCTCTGCACCAGGAATTGTGCAACATACTAGGAAGACACAGTTTCTGCCCCTGGGGAAACCCATGGACCTGACCAACAGAACAAGGAGTGATCAGATCATTCCCAGCAGACACTTCTGGACTCAAATCTAAGATCCTTGCATTTATGAAGATGATACTCACCTTATCTTTAGCTTGTCCAGGAAGCAGAGAGTCCTTAAGAACAGCATGCAGTCCTCTGGAGAGAAGATATTAGAAGCACCATGAGGCATCTAGAATTACAAAAATACACAAACACTTTGCTAAAATAAAATGTTAAATATTATCATCTAAAGACCACCATCAGATCATTGATAAGTTGTACCAAAATGTTAAACCATACTATTAAGTCCAGGTACGTGAATAGACAGACACATCAATAGAACAGAATGGAAAGGCAAGAAATAGACCCAAATACACATGGGGATTTAGTAGCACCTAGGTATCCAGTTGGGAAAAAGCAAACTTGATCCTTCCAAAATTCTAATAGCTCAAAGACATAAATATGAAAAATGAAACCACTGAAGTATTAAGAAGAACCACTGGACACATTTTTAGGGTAGTAAGACCTTTCTAGTAAGACAGGAAATCAAAAACTAAAATTTAAAAAATGAGCATGACAGAAACCATCATACACAAGGCAAGATAAATGAGAAACTGGGGGGAAATATTGATAACAGGCTTTGAAGACAAGAGACTAATTGGTTTAGTAGATAAAGAACTCCTACAACTCAATAAGAAAAGGAATAACAACCCAATTGAAAGAGCAGTTTACAAAAAAGGAAATACAAGTGTCTCTTCACCCTCGCTCATATGAGAGATGCAAATTAAAATTACACTGGGAGCCACTTTTCACTTTTCAGGTTGCCAAAGGTCAAAAAGATTGTAGTATGATCTACTGGCAAGCATGTGAAGAAATAATGCGGATGCATTGCTCGTGGGAGAGTCCATTGTTACAGTCTCCATAGAGAGAAGTATTGTAATGTCTAGTAAAGCTGTGCATGCACTCATTCACCTAAACATTCTACTACCATGTATTTATAAGGTTACTATTATAGCATTGTATATAATAGCAAAAGTTTGGAAACCTCCTAAATGTCCATCAATAGTAAAGCCACATAATAGATAGTATACAGCTGTATAAAAAGAATAATTAAGAAACAGAATAAATAAATAATTTACGTAAATAAACATTACATTTTGGTTGGGCACTGTGGCTTACATCTGTAATTCCTGCACTTTGGGAGACCGAGGCAGGAGGATCATGTGAGACCAGAAGTTCAAGACCAGCCTGGGCAACATAGTGAGATCACCATCTCTACAAAAAAGAAAACTGAAAATTAGCTGGCCTGGTGGCACAGACTGTGGTCCCAGCTACTTGGGAGGCTGAGGCAGAAGGATCACTTGAGCCCAGAAGGTTGAGGCTGCAGTGAGCCATGATCATGCCACTACACTCCAGCCTGGGCAACAGAGCAAGACCTTGTCTCTAAAAAAAAAAAAAGAAAAGAAAAAACAAATAATGTTTTCAGCAAAAACACCCTGACAACTTACAGGATACATTTCACAGGCTTCCAAATGAACTGCTTGGAAAAGGTCTTAAGACTGATGGCTTACATCCTGTCTCTGAGTAAAGAATTTTATTGTGAGTCACTCAAATTCTGTCGCGAGTTCCTCAAACTATGTATTGATTAATTATCAGGTTACTGATTAATACTGACATTGAAAAGGACACTGTTTTGTGTTCTTTTCAAAAGGACTAAATCATAAAGCTCTGCTGATTTGCTTTTACTGATTGTCTTGTGCATAAAACATTTTAGCCTGTACGCTGTCATCCATAGGCAATGATTGTAACCTCTGTATTGTACCCTCCAATGGAAAAGGATAACTCCGATATGAGGAGTCCCCCTTCCTTCTCCTAAACGGTCTTATAAAAGCATTTCAACTTGTAAAAGATGTTGGAACATGCCCAACTTTGTTGGTGCATCTTACTGGATAGATTCTCACATTTGGCTTCCAATAAACTTTTATCAATTTATCTCTGCCCCAATGGCCTTAATTTCTCTCAAAAACCATATCACTTTGCAACAACTGACATGTTTATCTTTGTTAAATTAATCACTGCAGTATCACAAATAAAGCTATTTCTCAAACTGGTATTGAGACATTCTTAAACACGCTTTGTCACATAAGCAAAGCCATAATCATCACCCACTTCATTGTAATCAACATCAAAAAAGCCAGGGACCAATAGGATACCTGCTCTTCAGGGATTTTCAATCTGAGACAGATATAGATATAAGTCACAGAGAGAAAGAGATGAAAACACCAGATGAACCAGTGCAGGAATGGGCCTGAAATTCAGTGATGACAAAGCACTCATCACTTACAACACCTTTGAGAAGGATCCTCCTCTAGTCTCACCATGAGTGAATCACAGGTCAAGTTCCCAGACCAGCCATCCTCCCAGGGCTGACACTGAGGCAGGGATGTGTGGAGATCACATGCTATGAAGCAGAGCTGGGAAGCTGCTTGCTGATTTGACCTTTGGTCATAAATCATCTAGCAGCTCATACTGTACTGGTCTCCTGGTTATCCCTGTCATGGATACTCTGCTAAGAATGGAGCCTTTTACAAACTAGAGTGAGAGGGCAAACTGTAAGCCTCTCTTTCTCTTCTTTCTTTCCTCCTTCTCCTCTTCCCTATTTTTCAAATCACATATTTTGGAAGCCAGATGAGACAGGTGGAAGATGACAGATTCCATCTTTCTACTGCAACCCCTGCCTGACTTCCCTAAGGAGCTTGTACAGCACCGCAGTTATTTCCATTTCCAGCCATGAGGAACTTGCTGCCTCTTCCCATGCCCTGACCCTAAACAGCAAACCAAAATGGAAGCACTTTTTTCTGTATATTTTTAAACCAATAATAATGGCTTATTGTTCCTTTTTCTTGATTTTAAAAGCTGAAATAAACACACTGTCTTTCTCAAAGAAAAATAATTTTTGCTGCTAGTATGTAACTTTCATTGATTTTTCCCCCTATGGATCAGCAACCCTTACTCTTAACTCACAGTATGCACTATTGATATTAAAAAATTATATATAGAGAGACATGGTCTCACTATGATGCCCATGCTGGTCTTGAACTCCTGGGCTCATGTGATCCTTCCACCTTGGTCTCTCAAAGTGCTGGGATTACAGGAAGGAACCACCATGCCCAGTCTATTGACATTTTGAGCCTGATAATTCTTTCCCGTGAGTGGCTGTTCTGTGTAAAGGAGGATGTTTAGCAGCATCCCTGGCCTTTACCCACTAAGATGCCTGGAGCACTACTATCCCCTTGTGACAATCAAAAATGTCTCCAGGCATTGCCAACTGTCCACTATGGGGCAAAATCACCCCCATTTGGGAACCACTGCCCTCCAGAATGTAAGCCTACAGGATAACCCTGTTGTATGTAGTATTGAAAAGGATTAGAGCACAGTAACGTTTTACTTAGTATCCCATGCCTTTCACTCAGCTGTAGCCAAGCTAACCTGCTTACTGTCCACAGCAAGTTATTAATATCCTCTCAGGGCCTGGGATGCTGGCCATCTACTAATCCTTTTGTCCTTCGAAACTTTACCTTCTCCCAGCTTAATTCTGTTTACCTCTAATCACTCCATTAGTCTACAATGCCTGGGATCTGCGTCCACATAGACTTCAAAAACACACCTCCACTGAGTGGCTTTCTGAGACGATGGAAATGTTCTATCTCTCAACAGGCGTTTGGGTTACATGAGTCTATGCCTTTGTCAAAACAGCAAATATATACCGAAGACTTGTGCAGCTCACTGTATATAAATTTTACATCCAAAGGAAAAAAAGCTAAATACATATTGAACTCTAGTTAATGAATAATATATACACATACTGAATTTTTTAAAGGGGAAGGGTACTGATGTCTGTAATTTACTTTGAAGTACAGTAATAAAATAGATTGATAGAAGGAAGTAAAGCAGGTGTTTCACTATATTTGTTTTATATATGTGATAAAACTGGTATAGTAAAATGTTAATGTAGAATCTGGATAATGGATATATGGATGTTTATTGTAAAATTCTTTTTTTTTTTTTTTCTTTTTTGAGATGGAGTCTCACTCTGTCACCAAGGCTGAGCGTGCAGTGGTGTGATATCTGCTCGCTGCAAACTCCGCCTCCCGGGCTCAAGCAATTCTCCTGCCTCAGCCTCCTGAATAGCTGGACCCACAGGTGCCCACCACTGCACCTGGCTACTTTTTGTATTTTCAGTAGAGATGGGGTTTCACCATGTTAACCAGGCTGTCTCGAATTCCTGGCCTCAAGTGATACGCTGGCCTCGGCCTCCCAAAGTGCTGAGATTACAAGTGTGAGCCACCACGCTGAGCCTGTAAAATTCTTGCAACTATTATACATGTTTGAAAATGTTCAGATTAAAATGTAATGGAAGTACACATGCAGACACACACACAAACACATGTGTATGCACACGCTCCCTGTCATGGAAAATCAAGAAGCACAACATTTCAAAATGAAAATTTGTTATAAATTGCCATATTCACTTTTTTAAAAACTTTCTAACATAAATGGAATTTGTTTTCAGGTGAAGAAATCTTTTATTGTGTTTAAGGTCCAACTTCAATGTCTCCTCTCTGCAGCTTCACCCATCCTAATCAATCATCCACTTTTCTTGCTCCCATACACTGTATTTGCCTTTTCTGTACAGCAGTCACAATGGTTTGACTTATAACTTAGTTAGGCAACTTCTTTTTTCCTTTTTTTTTTTTTTTTTTTTGAGACGGAGTCTTGCTCTGTCGCCCAGGCTAGAGTGCTGTGGCGTGATCTCGGCTCACTGCAAGCTCCGCCTCCCGGGTTCACGCCATTCTCCTGCCTCAGTCTCCAGAGCAGCTGGGACTACAGGCACCCGCCACCTCGCCCGGCTAGTTTTTAAAATATTTTTAGTAGAGACGAGGTTTCACTGTGTTAGCCAGGATGGTCTCGATCTCCTGACCTCGTGATCTGCCTGCCTGACCTCCCTAAGTGCTGGGATTACAGGCGTGAGCCATTGCGCCTGGCCTCTAGGCAACTTCTTATCTCACCAGCTCAGGGACAGAAATAAGGTCTACATTTGTGTTCCCCCAGCACATGGAACCAAGGTTTGCACGAAGCAGATATGCAATAAATAGTGGTGAATATGGTTGAGTTTACAGTAATCTCTCCCTGGTTATGAGATTCTAAGATATCCTAATTTAATTATTTGCAACTTTGTGAATATTGCAAAATTTGGATTCCAATAGAAGTGAATGGTGAGTCACTCCTTCAGAAGATACTTAGAAAAAGAACAAACTGGCATTGGGAACTGAAATAAAGTAGAAATGAAGCTAAGGGACTTTTGCAATTAAACGTTGGAAAATTTTTTTAAATAAAAGAGGGCCGATAAGCCCAGGCCTTACACCTGCACTGTGGTGAGGTGCTTAGGATGGCAGAAGCAAAGCTGTGCAAAGCTTCTGCCAACTCAAGGGCTTACAGCAATCAGTGAAGTCATAGGCATCCAACATCAGGACTAGGACAGATAAAGAAAACAAAGCCTCTTAGACAAAATGTTTTACTAGTTTGTGTTTGGAGTAAACCAAATAATATAGAGAATCATTTAAAGAATACTCACCATGACTCACTGCCCAGCTTATGAAATAAAACATCATCAGAAGTAGATCTGGATATTGTAGGGCCTGAAGTCTATCCGATTTAGGGGGCTCTTTTCTTTTGTTGTTTTTTTGTTTTTTTGTTTTTACAGCTATTATGCTATGAATTCGCAGGGAACAGGTCCCAGCAACTTAGGCTTCTTTCCAT
Organism: Theropithecus gelada; assembly: GCF_003255815.1. NCBI lineage: Eukaryota > Metazoa > Chordata > Mammalia > Primates > Cercopithecidae > Theropithecus > Theropithecus gelada. The sequence continues at coordinate 69,105,560 of NC_037675.1, read as the reverse complement.
TGGTTCTCACAAAGTGAGCTTCACAAAGTGGAGAAGGCTGGCGCTTCAGGTACTTTTCTCTTTTGCTTCCTTCTTTTTCTGATCCTTTTCCTTTACATGTTTTGTGATACCTTACCTTGTTTTGACCTGAATTGACTCTCCCTTAACTAAGAGAGCCAGACAGACTGCATCTTGGCTCCTTCACTCGCAGCCCCTTGCCCACCCTTCTTCCTCTAGGACTTAATTTGTGCGAGCTGACTCCCAGCACATCCAAGAATGCAATTAACTGATAAGATACTGTGGCAAGCTATATCCGCAGTTCCCAGGAATTCGCCTGGTTGATAGTACCCTAAGCCCCCGCATTTGTGTCCGGTTGATAGCACCCAAAGCCCCGCGTCTATCACCTTGTGATAGATTTAAAGCCACTGCACCTGGAACTGTTTGCTTACCTGTAACCATTTATCCTTTTAACTTTTTGCCTACTTTACTTCTGTAAGATTGTTTTAACTAGACTCCCCCCCTCCCCTTTCTGAACCAAAGTATAAAAGAAAATCTAGCCCCTTCTTCGGGGCTGAGAGAATTTTGGGCACTAGCCGTCTCTCGGTCGCCAGCTAATAAAGGACTCCTGAATTCGTCTCAGAGTGTGACGTTTCTCTATAACTCGCTTGGTTACATCAGTTTCAGGAAGCTATCTTGGCTCTTAGACTGCTTAATATGCTCAATAAAACATTAATTCTCTCAGCAAGAATCTTGCCTTTAACTTGTTTGTGTCCAACAATGCCAACAGCATGCTGGGGAACACTGTTGATAGGCTCTTCCAGTTTTGCCATGGTAACATGTGTGGGGCATTCAGTGAATGCCTTGAGTTGGCAGAAGCTTTGCACAGCTTTGCCCCTGCCATCCTGAGCACCTCACCACAGTGCAGGCGTAAGGCCTGGGCTTATTGGCCCTCTTTTATTTTAAAAAAATTCCCTAACATTTAATTTCAAAAATCCCTTAGCTTCTTTTCAACTTTACATCCCATTTCAGTCCCCAATGCCATGGTAACATGTGTGGGGCATTTTTGAACAGTTCCCATTGGCTTGATGTCTACAACATAACCTTTCTTGTAGATTTGCAAGGATGTGGCCAAAGGAACAACTCCATGTTTTCTAAAAGGCCTAGAGAACATATATTGGTGTCCCTCCTCTTTCCCCTAGTGTTCCTCGTTTTGGAGCATTACCGGAAGATGGCAGTTCCTTTTGAAAGGCTAGCGAGCTCTTTTTAATAAAAAGAATATAGCCGGGCGCGGTGGCTCAAGCCTGTAATCCCAGCACTTTGGGAGGCCGAGATGGGCGGATCACGAGGTCAGGAGATCGAGACCATCCTGGCGAACACCGTGAAACCCCATCTCTACTAAAAAATACAAAAAACTAGCCGGGCGAGGTGGCAGGCGCCTGTAGTCCCAGCTACTCGGGAGGCTGAGGCAGGAGAATGGCGTGAACCCGGGAGGTGGAGCTTGCAGTGAGCTGAGATCCGGCCACTGCACTCCAGCCCTGGCTACAGAGCGAGACTCCGTCTCAAAAAAAAAAAAAAAAAAAAGAATATAAAACTATGAATAAACATTAGGTACAAAAATAAAACAAGGCTGGGCACAGAGGCTCACACCTGTAATCCCAGCATTTTGGGAGACCGAGGCAGGAGGACTGATTGAGGCAAAGAGTTTGACACCAAGAGCAACATAATCAGATCTCATTTCTACTAAAAAAAATGAAAAAAAAAATTAGCTGGGCATGGTGTGCACTCCTACAGGCCCTGCTACTTGAGAGGCTGAGGCAGGAGGAGAGCTTGAGCTCTGAAGGTGGAGACTGCAGAGAGCTGTGATCACACCACTGCACTCCAGCCTGGGAGATGGAGCGAGACCCTGTTTCAAAGTAAAGCAAGAAGTTAATTACAAGAGAAAAGTAAATAGGAAATTATGATTTTTAAAAATCTAATAGTTGCTACTGTGAAAGGAAAACATTTTGGGCTCCAAAATCACCAAACTAAAGGGAAAATTCAAGCCAGGAACTGTTTAGGGCAAACATGCTTCCCATTCTATTCAAAGTCATCCCTCTGCTCACTAAGATAAATTCATATCTGATTGCCTCTTTGAAAAGGCTAAACAGAAACTCAAAATAATTCAGCTGATTTTCTCTCACCTACCTGTGACTTGGAGGCCCCCTCCCTGCTTTGAGTTGTCCCACCTTTCCGGACCAAACTGAAAGGAATGAGGCACACCCCCCAAATATCTCCCAACTTCCTGAGTCCAGCTTTCAAACTTCAGAAAAACATCACCTGGGAGATCTCCGATAAGGAATGCTAAATGTATAATGTTAACCAATTGTAATGCTGTAACCGAGAGGATTACCTTGTTCCCTGTAACTTTACATATCCTGTTTACATCGGGCTATAAAAAGCAAGCACTCGCATTGTTCTAGGCCCTCTCTTGTATGCTGTGGAAGGGAGGGACCAAGTTCGAACTTGTAGTAAAGATCCTTGCCGCTTGGCTTTGACTCTGGACTCTGGTGGTCTTCTTTGGGGAACAAACGGTCTGGGCATAACAAAACCGATGTTCATTTTACATATGTTGATTGATGTCTCATGTCTCCCTAGAATGTATAAAACCAAACTGTGCTCTGACCACCTTGGGCACACGTCATCAGGACCTCCCGAGGCTGTATCTTGGGTACGCACCCTCACCCTTGGCAAAATAAACTTTCCAAATTAACTGAAACCTTTCTCAAATTTTCTGGGTTTACATTTAGGTAACCACAAAGGGATTCTGAATGGAGATGCCCATGACCTTTGACAAATGTCCTATGGGTGCCTGGTACCAGCACGAGCTAACTTTATGTCTCAAACCAACAGGACAATTTGCTGAGGTCTGGGAATATCCCCTCCAGAGAATCCCTGATGTCCCAAAATTTGGTCAAGATCTAAAGTTTACTTTGCTGTACAACTCCTCTTTTTTTTGGAGTTTTACTTGCTTTCAACAAGAAAGGCAAGTTTTTCTGCTTCCATGACGATGGAAGGCAGGTAACCCCTTCATGGAGTTTGAGCTCACTTCCAATATCGAAGAGGAGGTTTTTTTTTTTTTTTCCTGCTTCTAGGATGATAGACAGCCATCTTCAGCCTGAGACCCACCTCTAGGTAAGTAGCTGAATTGGTGTTTTGTCTTGGCTAAAGTTAACAACCAGCTGGTCTTAATTTCTCCTTACCATTAGAGCACTCAGTAATCATATAAGTTGTGCGATCTTTTGTTTTGCTTAACTGGTTTTTGTTGTTTGTTTCTGTTTTTGTTGTTGTTTCAGTCTTTTTCCCCTTGGGTTTGATCAACTCTACCCAACTCGATCAAATCCAAAGGAAAGTTCCAAATTATGGGGAATAAGGCCTCTGAAGTGGTTAAATTCTCACACACAAAAAAAGGTGGTGTGGTATCGGAGAAAAATGGCCAGCAAAAGAAAAAAAAAAAAAGAGAAAGAAGGGAACATTTTTTATTTTGACTACTAAAGGGGCTTTATTTACATAACAAGGCCACCTTTTTGCTAGCCAGGCCAACTGAAAGCAATGCTGTCACCCCACCCTGAAGTTCAATAGCTAAAGTTCTGCCTTCTTTTTTTCCCTACCACACAACAGCCTAGGTTTGGTTCCTAAATCAAACCCTTTCTGGTCTAATACTTGGTACTTCTGAAATAGCAGCAATTTGTCCTAGATGAAATATAGTAATGAGATTTTAAAAGATTTTTTAAAAGGAGCTCAATGGTTAAAAGTCAGCTTAATTAAAAGTTAACATCCAGGATGTGTTTGTATTTAAAAAGCCTTCATGTTTTTGTTTTTGTTTTCTTTTCTCTCCCAGGACTTTGTTCTTTTTTTTTTTTTTTTTTTTGCAAAAGTTTTTTTCTTCTCAGTTGACTGAATTCTGTTTTCTTCATTAATAGTCATTGCAACAGAGGGCGCTCTGGAATTTTTAAGGAAGACTGTAGTTTAGACACTTGGAAATGTCTTTATTAAAAAACAAAAACAAAACAAACAAACAAAAAAAAACATTTTAAGTGCACTACAAAAGCATCACATGATTTAACCTCAAAATAATTCTCCCTTTTTGGAGACCCAGAATTCAGTGTGGGCTCCTCCCAGAGCTCAGAGATCCAGTTAAAAGACAGGTAGACCCAGGCCGGGTGCGGTAGTTCATGCCTGTAATCCCAGCACTTTGGGAGGCCAAGGTGTGTGGATCACATGAGGTTAGGAGTTCAAGACCAGCCTGGGCAACATGATGAAACCCTGTCTCTACTAAAAATACAAAAATTAGCTGGGCATGGTGGCACATGTCTGTAATCCCAGCTACTCAGGAGGCTGAGGCATGACAATCACTTGAACCTGGGAGAAGGAGGTTGCAGTGACCCTAGATCGCAGCATTGCACTCCAGCCTGGGCAACAAGAGCAAAACTCCATCTCAAAAAAAGAAAAAAAAAAGATAGGTAGTCCTTATCTAAATAAAATTTATCTCTGTACATAATCTTATGATAGTTTTCTATATTTTTATGTTTGATTTGACATCCATCTTTAATATCCCTCTAGCACCATCAGACTTTTTCTCTTTGTACCTAATGGTGTATATTTTGCTATTTGATTTTTCACCTGAGTTGTTTCCTTTAATATGAAAATTTAAGGCTATTTAGCTGACAACTGCCTAGGGTTGTGAAACAGGTTATCAAGAATCTGAAAGTCTAAGACAGGAAAGAGAAAATGTCTTTATGAATCTATAAGATGTACTTCTATTGGCATGACTAATATGTCAATGCATTTATGTGTTGTGTACACGATGTTTCACTACTGAAAATGTATAAAAGAGCTCTAATTAGCTGGCTTAAAGAAAAATAAAAGCACTTAAATAGTCAAATACTTTATCAGAAAAAGGAAGACTAGTCAAAAGCTTTTTCAAGTTTATATAACTTAAGTAAAATATGTAATAAATAAGCTAGCTTTAAAATTATTGGTAAAGTAATATTAGAAATGTCTTAAGAATTGCCAGCATACATTTTTGTTTGCATTTATTAATCAAGCAATTTCATACTTATCCCTGCCAAATACTATAAGATGTCAAAATTTGGCATAGGGATTAGAAAACTATAAACCCAGACCAAAACAGAATTATCTCTGCTTGTGTAATCTTTAATAAATAAGACATTGATATTGGTTTAATAAAAATAGCTACATCTTAAATTTAGTAAGATTACCATAACTTTAATTTTGTGGCTTTAGGCGGTCTAGTCCACAGGAAGTAAGGTTTGTTATCATCTTTGTTTCAAAGCTAAACTATAAACTAAGTTCCTCCCAAAGTTTATTTGGCCTATGCCCAGGAATGAACAAGGACAGCTTGAAAGTTAAAAGCAAGATGGGGTCAGTTAAGTTAAATCTTTTTCACTGTCTCAGTTATAATTTTTCAATGGTGGTTCCATAACTTTAAATGATGACTATCACAATTTTCATAAATAATCTAGGTAAACAATTAAAATAATTAGGTAAATGTAATAGAATAAATACTTGTAGACACATTCATCATAATTTAGAATCTAAAGTTATATTAAATTAAATAATAGATATTTCATTATTTGGATATTTTCCAATAAAAATATATTTGTAGGAAAACATTCTTTCTAAAAAAAAGTGTGTCGTTTAAAAAAAGTGAAGAATTTTTGTCTAATTCAAAGCTTATTTAAAGACCATGTATAAAACAAGGTAAAAGGAACCAGGAAATAAAAGATATGTAAAGAAAGTTATAAAAATAAAGAGGTGGCCGGGCGCGGTGGCTCAAGCCTGTAATCCCAGCACTTTGGGAGGCCGAGACGGGCAGATCACGAGGTCAGGAGATCGAGACCATCCTGGTTAATATGGTGAAACCCCGTCTCTACTAAAAAGTACAAAAAAAAAAAACTAGCCGGGCGTGGTGACGGGCGCCTGTAGTCCCAGCTACTTGGGAGGCTGAGGCAGGAGAATGGCGTGAACCTGGGAGGCAGAGCTTGCAGTGAGCTAAGATCTGGCCACTGCACTCCAGCCTGGGCGATAGAGCGAAACTCCGTCTCAAAAAAAAAAAAAAAAAAAAAAAAAAAGAGGTTTTTTTTTTTGTTAAGAAAGTTTAAAGAGAAATAATTTCATATGAAAAAGAATATTGTATGGTAAATTTAGTCCTAGAGTAAAATGACTGGTTATTTAAGAAGGTGGGATGTTCAGGACAAACTGGAAAGTCCAAGCATGTCACAAACGGTCTATGTAAGTCACCATAAGAGGATTTATAAAACAAACAAAACCAAAAACTTTTATATGATCAAGTTGTCATATTAAGTTTGGTTTGCTTAGAAAAAATATTAAAACTTTTTTAAAGTTAAGTTTATTACATCCGTGTATCTCTCTTGTGAACCCAGAAAATCTCAGACAGGTCTCAGTTAATTTAGAAAGTTTATTTTGCCAAGGTTGAGGACACGCCTATGACACAGCCTCAGGAAGTCCTGATGACATGTGCCCAAAGTAGTCAGGGCACCACTTGGTTTTATACATTTAAGGAGACATGAGACATCTATCAATATATGTAAGAAGTACATTGGTTCACTCTGGAAAGGTGGAAAAACTTAAAACAAAGGCAGGAAGACTCAAAGTGGGGAGGGAGCATCCAGGTCATAAATAGGTGATAAACAAACGGTTACATTCTTTTGAGTTTCTGATTAGCCTTTCCAAAGGAGGCAAATCAGATATGTATCTATCTCAGTGAGCAGAGGAGTGACTTTGAACGGAATGGAAGGCAGGTTTGCCCTAAGCAGTCTCCAGCTTGAGATTTCCTTAGTGATTTTGGGGCTCAAGGTATTTTCCTTTCATACTCTTTATGCTCTTTTAAAGCACTTGTGACACTGAGTTACAGGGCTTTGACACCTTGGCCTAAAAAGGACCCCAAATCCTGCTAATTTTTTAAACACTGACAGCCATTAAAGCCCCATCTTCAGGCCTGGTAGAAGACGCCAATCAAAATAAACTGCATTCCTGAAACACAGGGCCAGAAATTAAAGCTATTAAACTCCTCAACGCCCAGGGACTATCATGGAAGAGATGGGCATGTGAGATTGTGAGGGCCAATTTTAAGAGATAAAATAAGTTATGTTTCTCTACATGTTAGTCATTAATGTCAAAGGCATACTGATGCAAGACCAGCATATGGGCCTCTGTGTCACATTAACAAGGTTTTCTTGAAGCATTAACCAACTCCTAAAGGTTATAAAGGTTATGAAAGGCTTATGAAAGTTATATCTTATGGTCAAGATTAAAATGTTATAGATTATAAAATTTTGAAAAATGAATTTAATTGACTTCATGCTGTTCTTATTATGGCTTATTGTTTGGAAAATTAAGTCTCCTCTCTCAAAGAATGAAGGTTTTCACCTTTTTTTTTGGAAATCCTTGAGTTATCACTTTGGTTAAGTGAATAACTTATTTCACAATTGCCTATTAATTCTATTTTGTTAGTTCAAGTGTTTTAAATTTTTGATATTTGACAAACTTTCCAAACTTAAATGATAAATTATGTCTTTTTCTGACCTAATTAATCCTTTAAGATATTGTTGGACCTGGCACAGTGGCTCACGCCTGTAATCCCAGCACTTTGGGAGGCCAAAGCCGGGGGATCACAAGGTCAAAAGATTGAGACCATCCTGGCCAACATGGTGAAACCCAGCCTTTACTAAAAATACAAAAATTAGCTGGGTGTGGTGGCGTGTGCCTGTAGGCCCAGCTCCTTGTGAGGATGAGGCAGTAGAATCACTTGAACCTGAGGGGAAGAGGTTGCTGTGAGCCAAGATTGCACCACTGCACTCCAGCCTGGTGACGGAATGAGATTACACCTCCAAAAAAAAAAAAAAAAAAAAAAAATATATATATATAAATATATACATATATATATATATATATATATATATATATATATATAAAATTAACAGATTCCCTAGAGTCCAAAAATGACATATTTGGCTTATTTGGTATAAAAATTATACAGGAAGCAGAGTCAAATATGAAATGGTGTTTGGTTTTCTTTGGGCTGTATTTGTATAAATATGTTACTGGTATGTGTTCCAAAATCATGGGAAACTCCTATAATTCTGATATGACTTAGTGTACATTATCAGTAATAATTATAATTGTCATGTTAAATTATCATATGCCACAGAGATAACAAATTTCCTTGTCAATTGTTTCTTTATTGCTGCCCTAAAACCTTTCATCATCCACAGACAACTGTCTTGTTTTGGTCCTCATTAGAAGGTGGTTTTATAATCAGCTATAGAACTCTAACAGGTGTTCTTAAATGCAGGTTTCTGATAACTTTGGAGATTGTGACCTTAGAATAGAGGAAAAAACTTTCAGGACTCTCATGGAGAGCTGAAGTGTTCAAAAATATCAAGCAGAACAGGAGTTAACTGTGTAAACTAAACTGATAGAAGACTAAAGTAATCTTTTTAACTTTTTGCTTAAAACGTTGCTGATGTTTTGTTTTTCAGAGTCAAGAAAACTTTTCTTTTAAGCTATTTACAGCTTTTAGCAATTGAGTAAAGTATACTCCCATGAACAAAACTTGGAGCATATTTGTTTCTCTCTGCATAATTTCCCCAGAATTTGGAAACTATTTGTGAGTATTTTTACTTATAACAATACAGTTATTTACATAAGTGCAGTAAGAATTTGTTTTCATTTGTAACAGGACAAAATTGGAGAAAATGGTTATTTTATTAAGACTTTGACTGGAATGGTGTGATTTCCCTTGGAATCAAACTTGACTTAGGGAGCCAAGATAGCCCCTTGGAAAAACTGGCCTCTTCACCTTTATCTACACAGCCCCTGTACAGGGTTCCTGACCTGTGGTAGGTAAAGAATGTCATTTTCTGAAAGGCCCAGGAGCCCCAAGTTTACCTTGGAACCTCAAGAGGAGAGGTTAACTCAATTCATAGGTATTTGATGGCACAAATCGAGGGCTGGGCTCAGTTTTAAAGAAGTCTTATCTGAGATTCTTTCTACAGAACACAGTTTCATCAAAGCCAAATTTAAAAGCCTATGTAAAAAATAATTATTCTTACCAGCCTGGCCAACATGGTGAAATCCCATCTGTACTAAAAATACAAAAATTAGCTGGGTATGAAAGCACATACCTGTAATCCCAGCTACTTGGGAGTCTGAGGCAGGAGAATCACTTGAACTCAGGAGGCAGAAGTTGCAGTGAGACGATATCACGCCACTGCAGTCCAATCTGGGCATCAGAGTGAGACTCCATCTCAAAAAAAAAAAAAAGTGTGTATATATATATGTATATATATATATTCTTGCTTCACTGTATACAAATAATTAGGCCAAGTATAATAAAGCAAAAAGACATACCATAATTTGTCTTTAGTAAAGATGGGAAACTAGAGAGAGAAAAAATTGTTTCAAAAAGTGTAGTACAACTATCGTTAGATTTTAGTCTTGCCTAATGTTTTGCAATTTTTATTGTTTTCTACAGTTTGGACTGAATTCTAATTTTTCTTGGCTACTAGTCTTCAAAATAATGTTTTCAATTTTTTTCCTTCTTTTTTCCCCATTTTTCCTATTTTGGAGTCACTAACAACTAAGTTGTGCTTTTGTAAAGCTCTGTAAACTGAAGCTAGACAGCTTAAACTTCAGAAGAAAATAACAGCAATCTATTTACATACATAAACCACTTTCATACCTGACTACTGATGTATGGACTACAGAGTAATGGCCTATATCAATTTTCCAGGATTTTTCTTTTGTTTACTGTTGTTTTTATCCCTTCCTCCCCCTAATTTCTCTTCACAGGACATGAGACTTCACAACCTTCTAAAAGTGAGCTTTCCTAATAACTTAGAACCTACCTGTCTAGGAAAAAAACATCCTAACCATGAGAGGTCAGACAAAAGCTGGGACCAGAGACTCATTTTCTTCTAAAATGCTTTCTCCAGAAAATTTTTTTAAAGGATAGAGAAAATGTAAAAGGAAAAGGAAAAGATCTTGGGCCCCCAAAATCACTAAGCTAAAGGGAAATTCAAGCTAGGAACTGTTTAGGGCAAACCTGCTTTGCATTCTGTTCAAAGTCCTCCCTCTGCTCACTGAGATAAATGCGTATCTGATTGCCTCCTTTGAAAAGGCTAAACAGAAACTCAAAAGAATGCAGCTGTTTGTGTCTCACCTTCCTGCGACCTGGAAGCCCCCTCCCCGCTTCGAGTTGTCCCGCCTTTCCAGACCAAACCGATGTTCATTTTACATATGTTGATTGATGTCTCATGTCTCCCTAGAATGTATAAAACCAAACTGTGCTCTGACCACCTTGGACATATGTTGTCAGGACCTCTGAAGGTTGTGTCATGGGGGCACATCCTCAACCTTGGCAAAATAAACTTTGTAAATTAACTGAGACCTGTCACAAATTTTCTGGGTTCACACTACAAATATCACAAAATTCAGAAAATGACATCATATTTTTATTTTATTTTTAAAATTAGAGACATGTATTGCTATGTTGCCCAGGCTGGAGTGCAGTGGTTGTTCATAGGCACTATCTTGTGACTGATCAGCACCTGTATTTTGACTTGCTCTGTTTCTGACCTGGGCCAGTTCTCTCCTCCTTAGGTAACCTGGTGGTCCCCCGCTCCCAGGAGGTCACTATATTGATACTGAACTTAATGTGAACAGCTGATTGGCGGCACAACACACTACAAGCCCAGAGCGTCTAGGCTAAAGGGATCCTTCCACCTCATCCTCCCAAGTTACTGGAACTATAGGCACATGCCACTGCACCTGGCTATATCTTTATTAATTAACTGCTTGACACACTTAATGATATTTTTTCTTATATTTTTGGCTGCACAGTTTTTGAGGGCCTCTTCCTATAAAAATTATTTTTTAAATATAATTTTCTGTAGTGAAAATAAAAAAGATAAAAAGATAATTCAGCCTTTCCTCTATCATGGCTGATCAAATGTGTTTTTTAAAACATCTTATTTTGAAATATTACAAAAAGCTGCAAAAATAATACAAAAAATTCCCGCATACTTTTCACTCAGCTTCCCCAAATGTCAACATTTTAAATAACCTTAGAACAATGATCAAAACCAGGAAATTAACATTGGTACACCACCACTAACTAAACTAATGGCTTTATTCTAATTTCACCAGTTTTCTCACTAATGTCCTATTTCTGGTCCAAGATTGAATTCAGGACCCCACATTGCATTTAACTGTGATAACCTGCAGGTCACATTTGGCAGTCTTCCAAATTAGCCCACCTGGGGCAAGTCTTATGATTCATGGCTTACATCCCATTTCTGAGTAAAGAATCTTATGATGAGTCTCTCAAATCTTATTAAGAGTTCCTCAAACTGTTGATGTACACATTAATATGTAACCTATGGACACTGAAAAGGACACTTATTTGTTTCTGAATCATGAAGTGTTACTGATTGTCTTAAACATGGACATTTGAACTTGTGTGTTGTCATCTGTAGCCAATGATTGTAACCTCTGTATTGTGCCCTTCAATGAAAAAGGGCAACTCCAGTATGAAGAGTCCCCCTCCCTTCTCCTAAACTTTCTTATAAAATCATTCCAACTTGTAACAACAAACTTTGGAATACACCCAGCTTTATTAGTGTGTCTTCCCACATTGATCCTCACATTTGGCTTCCAATAAACCTTTATCAATTTATTTCTGCCTCAGCAGCCTTAATTTCCATCAACAAAATGGCATAACTGACATGATTTCAGAGTGACCTCCCTGGACTACCTAGACCTGCTTCCAACCTTCGTGCATGTGCCAGCACAAAATGCATTGTGTTGCTGGACTTTGACGCCCCTGCTGAGTGCTACAGATGACTTCCTCCTGAAATCAATGAAGTTCCTGTCTTAGTTGAAGTTCTGGTTTATTAAAGGTGGTTTCCTCCTTGGCTACGTGGTACAATGACTGTCTCAGAACAAGAGCTGCTGCTATGAATTCAAGATAAGGGTTTTTGTTAAATTCTAGGGCAGGGTAAAATAGAAGCTCTGTAAATTGTTTCCCTGGTGATTTGGGGTGAGATCTTTCCTTAGCTTTTTCCTCTTCCAGTCTCATTCCTCTCCAGTGCCCTCATGAGGGCACTCTTACTCCACTCCATAACTTGTCTCACACAAAGCTTAGATGGGAAGTGCCCTCTAAGACACCTGCTGAGTTTTATGTATAATACTTACCATCTTTCCACTTGCGAGTGCCTAGATAAGTAGTAGATCCACCTAATCCAGGATGGTTATAAGCAGCAGTAGCCAAAATGGAGCTGTTCTGAAAATGCCTAAGATAATTTGTTTGCACACACAATTGAAAAAAAAGTTGGTTTTAGATCCAGACAAATTGAATGGAAGATTTACTTCCAATAACACCTACAAACTTCTAAAAAAATTATTTTAAAAATGCCTCAATTCAAGAGGTAAAAAAGATATGTGAAACGATTTGTAAATTTTAATGATTTAGGAGGCTTTCTCCTTCTTGCCTCCAGCTGCTCCTCCTCCTTCAACCCCTGTGATCTGAACTCAGCGCTTTCTGTTTGTTCTCCTGGCTCCCATACACCTCTTAGGCAGAGATTTTTAGAATTTCACAATACACATGTTTCCTTCCCTCAAAAGGCAGAAATATATTTAAATTTAAAACAAGGGGAACAACCAAAACAACTGCAGAATGAGAATAGAGCTACTGAGATCATAAAAATACAAATCCAACATTTTTTTTCTAAACCAAGAGATTAATATTTAAAAAATGAGATTCTCAAACATTAAGACATGCCAGGCCAAGCACGGTGGCTCACGCCTGTAATCCCAGCACTTTGGGACGCCGAGGTGGGAAGAACGCTTGAGTCTAGGAGTTCGAGACCAGCCTGGGCAACATGGCAAAACCCCATCTCTACCCAAAAAATGTAAAAATTAGCCAGGCACGGTGGTATGCACCTGTAGTCCCAGCTATTAGGGAGGCTCAGGTGGGAGGATCACTTGAGACCAGGAGGGAGAGGTTGCAATGAGCTGCGATCATGCCACTGCACTCCAGCCTGGGCAACAGGGTGAGACTCTGTTTCAGAAAAATAAAAAAAGACATACTGGGTTTTCTGAGACTCCAGCTAGATACATATTATGGCCCACTGTTGTGCACATCTTAAAATAATATACAGATTAGAACTCAAGTGGTCCACCCAGAACTATAGAGCTAACATGTAGGATCTTCTAAGTTCTCTGTCTACCTCTATATATTTTTTCTGCCTACTTTGAAACTACTGACTTTCCTACTTGTGTTGAGATAAAGCTCACTGTTTGTAGTATTATTAACTTAAGAAGACTTAGAAATTTTGTTTTTCTTATACAATTCAGCCAGTTCAAGCTAAAATGTTAATATTAAAAATCTAACTCTAAACGTATTTGAAACTGAATAAAAGGATAAAAGATTTTTAAAATAAAACTGCCATCAAACTACCCAAAAACTTTGGCTCATAGCCTTCATTAGATTACCTATTGGGACAAATAAAATTTAGCCATGTGGACTAACAGGTCCCAATTTTTTCCAGAAATACTTCAGATCCAACTGTCTTTTATAAACTGGTAAGTTTGTATTACTATCTCATGACTAAAATTCTAAAATGAAAGCTATAAGGGCCAGGTGAGGTGACTCATGCCAGCAGTCCCAGCACTTTGGGAGGCCAAGGTAGGAGGATCACTTGGGCCCAGGAGCTCAAGACCAGCCCTGGCAATACAGTGAGACTCTGACTCTACAAAAAAAATTTTTTTTTTAAGTTAGCTGGGCTTGGTGGCATGCATGTGTAGTCTCAGGCACTCAGGAGGCTGAGGTGGGAGGATCACTTGAGCCTGGGAGGTCAAGGCTGCAGTGAGCCATGGTCACACCACTGCTCTCTACCTTGGGCAACAGAGTGAGACCCTGTTTCAAAAAACAAATAAAAAAATAAAGGTATAGGATTTCTATTTGTGCATATATATATGTGTGTTTAGATGTGTTTACATATATACATGTAGTATGTTATATGTTGTATCTACATGATACCCAATTGACTTATAAATAAATGAGCACTCATAAATTAGTAAGCCCAAAGGTTTTCCAAGTTCACATGACTTAAGTAATTCTTTAATAAATAAACTGGCTTTAAAATTATTAGTAAAATAAATATTAAAATGTCTTCAAAATTGTCAACATACATATTTGCCTAGATTTGCGATCAGATTTATACTTATCTTATTAAATATTTTACAGTGCCAGGATTTGGCACAAAGGTATAAAACTATGAACCCAGCCAAACCAAAATAATCTTTGTGTGATTTTTGATAAGTAAGACTAATTTAATATTGTTGGTTTAAGAAATACAGCTAAACCTTCTAAGTTATCCACAAAATACCCATATATTTAACTTTAAAGTTCTTGCTTAGGTGAATATCTGACATTCACAGGCTATAAAAATGGTTAATAGAAAAAAACTTTAAAAACTGAGCACAGGCCAGGCATGGTGGCTCACATGTGTAATCCTAGCACTTTGGGAGGCTAAGGTGGGAGAATCACTTGAGCTCAGGAGTTTGAGACCAGCCTGGGCAACATAATGAGATCTCATCTCCATTGAAAAATATATATATATTAAATTTTTTTAAAAGCTGGGCACAGTTGTTCATGCCTGTTATCCTAATGCTTTGGGAGGCCAAGGCAGGTGGATCATTTGAGACCAGGAGTTCAAAATCAGCCTAAGCAACATAGTGAGACACTGTCTCTACAACATAGTGAGACACTGTCTCTACAAAAAATTTGAAAATTAGTCTGGCCTGGTGGCACTTGCCTGTAGTCCTAGCCACTCAGGAAGCTGAGGAGGAAGGATTGCTTGTGCCCAGGAGTTGAGGTTATGATGAGCTGATCATGCCACTGCATGATAATAATTTATTACGTGGTAAATTATTTTCCTAAAGCAAAATGACTGGTTAATTATAAAAGAGAAAGTGTAGGACAAGACAAAAGTTCAAACACATCATAAATAGTCTATAGAAATTATAATAGGCCTGGTGCAGTGGCTCATGCCTGTAATCCCAGCACTTTGGGAGGCCGAGACAGGCAGATCACAAGGTCAGGAGTTCAAGAACAGCATGGCCAAAATAGTGAAACCTCATCTCTACTAAAAACACAAAAAGTAGCCGGGCGTGGTGGCACATGCCCGTAGTCCCAGCTACTCAGGAGGCTGAGGCAGGAGAATCGCTTCAATCCAGAAGGTGGAGGTTGCAGTGAGCCAAGATAGTACCACTGCACTCCAGCCTGGGCAACAGAGACTCCGTCTCAAATAATAATAATAATAATAATAAATAATAATAATAAAGTTCTTTAACATTTTAAAAAATTTGTATGCGATTAAGTTGGCTATAATCAAAAAGAAGTTATAAGTGTTTCTAAAGATTGAGATTTTGGTCCTCTACATTAAAATAACACTGTCTTAAAGTATAAATTTGCTCCTAGTGAATTATAAGAGGTTTTGATTTTATATTCTACAACCTATTTCTTTTCTAAAACTTCTCAAATTTATATCTCAAAAAATTCTACTTGTGCTATACCTCGCTGCACACGATTCCCAAGTCATGAGTCATTGTTGTTCGTTCTTTATACCCCTAAAAATATGCATCTTTTTCTTGGTTGAAATGGTAGTCCTCTCCTTCAAACTTTTTGCCAACTTCTGTAATCTTTGGGTTTTTCTTTTTTCTTTGTTTTTGAGATGAAATTTTGCTTTTGTCACCCAGGCTGGAGTGCAGTGGCATGATCTCGGCTCACTGCAAACTCTGCCTCCCAGGTCTGGAACAAAACCATTTTCCTCTGACATAACTTGATTCTGTAGTCTTGGCTTTTCTCAATACATCTAAATGATTCCCTATAACCAGGGGACTTTTGATGCTGTTACTAAGATATATTTATTGTCTTGCTTAAGATACAAGTTTCCTTGTTTACTTTCCTCAAAAATATAGTGTATGTTCATAACCCTGGACACACTCTTCCTGTATTTTAATTAAATCCAAGTATTCTTTTTTTTTTCTTGCTCTGTCTTCAGGCTGGAGTACAGTGGCACCATCTCAGCTCACTGTGACCTCCACCTCCCGGGTTCAAGCGATTCTCCTGCCTCAGCCTCCCAAGTAGCTAGGACTACAGGTGCGTGCCACCAGCCCAGCTTTTTGTACTTTTAGTAGAGACAGGGTTTCACCATGTTGGCCAAGATAGTCTCGATCTCTTGATCTCATGATCTGCTTACCTCAGCCTCCCAAAGTGCTGGGATTACAGGCATGAGTCACTGTGCCCAGCCTAAATCCAAGTATTCTTTTCATTGAGTTTGTCTTCCAGGTTATCTAAATAGAGTTCCAATAAAGCAAAACAATCATATTACAAAAGTTTTTTCTTTACTTTTTAGTAACTAGCCTAAAATTTTTCTAAATGTTTTATCAAGGTAATTCCTGTGACTTACTGTTTTTTGATTACTTTAAAAAAAAAAAGCTTTAAAAAGGTGAAGATTTTTTACATACACATAACTTTCTTTCTCTCTCTCTCTTTCGTTTTTTTTTCTTTTTTTTTTTTTGAGATAGGGTCTTGCTCTGTCTTCCAGGCAGGAGTGCAGTGGCACAATCACAGCTCACTGCAGCCTCAACCTGATGGGCTCAAGAAATCCTCCCACCTGAGCTTCCGGAGTAGCTGGGATCAAAGGCACACACCAGGACACTGCCTATTTTTAAAAAATTTTTTTTGTTAATTTATTTATTTTTTAAAGTTTTGGTTGAGACAGGGTCTCATTAGGTTGCCCAGGGTGGTCTCGAACTTCTGGGCTCAAGTGATCCTCCCGCCTTGGCCTTCCAGTATTGGGATTACAGGGATGAGCCACCACATCCAGCCGTCTATGGTTTTTTTTTTGTTTTTTTTGTTTTTGTTTTTTCCTGAGACAGAATCTCGCTCTTGTTGCCCAGGCTGTAGTGAAATGGCATGATCTCAGCTCACTGAAACCTCCGCCTCCCAGGTTCAAGCGATTCTCCTGCCTCAGCCTCCCAAGTAGCTGGGATTACAGGTGTCTGCCACCATGCCCAGCTGATTTTTTTGTATTTTCAGTAGAGATGGGGTTTCACCATGTTGGGCAGGCTGGTCTCAAACTCCTGACCTCAAGTGATCCATCCACCTAGGCCTCCCAAAGTGCTGGGGTTACACGCATGAGCCACCGTGCCTGGCCCTTTTTATCTTTTTAAGAGTTCTCTTTTCTTCTCACTAGCACACAGGTTGGCAAACCATGACCCACAGACCAAATCCAGCCTACTGTTTGTTTTTGTAAATAGAGTGTCATTGGAACAGAGTAACATCTGAACAGTAAACACAATAACATTTGAACACATTTGTTCAAATATTATCTATGGCTGCTTTCGCATTTACAACAGCAGGGTTGAGTAGCTGCAAATCCTCCTCAGAGCATAAAATATTTATTTTTCTTTTCAGGAGAAGTATAACAACTCCTATACTATCCAGTCCCTCATTATTCCAATCCCATTATGGTTAATAATTTTTTTATGTTAAACTTTCCCTCTTCAAATTATTATGTAGTTTCTCTCTTCCGATTGAACCCTGTCTGATACATCTCCAACCTCTCTGGCTGTTTTCTCAGTCAATTTTTGGGCTCCCCTCCCTCTACCCATTTCATAATGTTAGAGTTCCTCAAGGCTCTCCTCTGCTTTTAGACAGGTTTTTGCTCTGCCACCCAGGCTGGAGTGCAGTGGCACAATTCTAGCTCACTGCAGCCTCCAACTCCTGGCTCAAACAATCCTCCCACCTCAGCCTCCGAAAGAGCTGGGACTACAGATGCGTACCACCATCCCCGGCTAATTTTTTAGTAAAGATAATCAATGGTTTTTAATCTGGGTTCCATTAATGGCTCCAATGTGTCTATAACTTAGCTGAAATTATATGCAAATTTTATATGCCTATGCAAATACACATAAGTATGGGGAGAAATTTCCAGCTTCATCTTTTGGCAGAATAGCTCAATAGTTAAGGGCACAATAGACCCTGCATACAACTTGGGGGACAAAAGTGACTGCATCTGGGATGCTAATCTGCAATGTTGACTTCTGATTAGCCCCAGTCCTGTGAATATCTCCTGATTCCTACTTTATTTACTGTCCCTAGTGTAAGAACATGTCAACCTTCATGTTACTGCACAGCTTATTATCTATTACACTGTAGCATTCTTGCCTGTTCTGGAGGGCTACCTTTAATTGTCTTGCACAGAGCAGTTTGACTCTTTCCCTACAGTATATAAACTCTGAGTGTGGAACTTATGTGTGCAGAAATCTGCCACCCAAGACCACACTTCTGTCTGTAAATTCCCCCAGTAAAACACTCTTATGAAGAAACTGTATTTGTCTGCCTCATCCTTTGGTGTCTTGGCTCCTCTGGCATTTGGGGACCACTTTGCATACAGGGCCCTCTCATGGAACACTACCTGCTTCAGTTTGAATCCCAGCTCTGCCTCTTTGACCTAGGCTAGCTTACATAACCTCACTGTGCCTCAGTTTTCTTGTCCGTAAAAAGGGAAAATTATAGTACCTACCTCATAGAATTGTTATGGGAATTAAGACAGTTAATATATATAAAGCATTGGGACAGGGCCTGGCCATAATAAACACCATGTAAGCACTGGCTGTTATTGCCATTTCTGGCACTCTCCCTTCTCCCTAGACGGTTTTCTGTTGCTCTAGTGCACCCTGCTCTCTCTGTGAGCCCTCAGGTGGGTTCTTTCCTCTGCACAGCACACTCCTGTCTGTGTTGCTTGCCCACTAACTTTCCTCTGGCCTCCGCTCAAATGTTATTTCCTCAAATAAGCCTCTCCTGATTTAGAGCTCCTCTCCCTGCTAGAAGCTCCCAGAGCTTTCTCTAATTCCCCTCATAACCCTCACCACGATTTATATATAGTGATCACCTATTTAAGGTCTGCCCTGACAGTCCATGAACTCTAGGCAGGCAGAGATTTTGTGTTCCTGGCTCCCTGCTGGACCTCAGCACAGTGCCTAGTACACTATAGGAATGCCATAAATGTGTGTCAATTGCAAGAATGAATGAATAAGGAACAAAACAAATGAAAGGCTTTTATAAAGTTATAAAACCCAATACAAATATTAGGTAACACAATAATGAGAATGTGTGACAAAATGTGATGATTGCTAATCAAATGTTAAATTGGTAAGAATTACTATTGTGTGAAGGAAACCCTCTTCTCTCCAATTTGCTATAAAATATATTAGTTCATTGGAACATGTGTCTTTTAACCAAATGGAAATTATGCAAAAGGACCAGAAAATATTACTGGGTACAATTAAGGAATCACAGCCAGATATTGATTGGTTAAAACACCCTCCACATTCACCCCGAGGAAATAGGCCTCAGATGAAAGAAACAGTTAAACAGGGAACCTATTTATTCACAGAGAACATATTCATGGTCTTAATTCAAGACAGGATTAAATACTTTCACGAGTTGGCAAAAACAACTGTGCCAATGAAGACACAATAAAGTGATTCTCCTGGGAATGTCTTCAAGGACTTATTGCTTCCTCTCCACTGGAAAAAGGAATCCTCGAGGAGGAAGCGTTTACATTCCCCCACCTTCCCAACTGTCAGAATCCGACCACTCCTCTCCTGTCTAATCCGCCTTTCATTTCCCAGACGTCCACATCTGATCTCCAGGAGAAACAGTGCGGTAACTGCCTAACCAAGATTGGGGAAAACTGAACCAGGGACTGGACTTGGGTCTGGGGAGATAGAGGACTGCAGAGATTTCACAAACACCGCGGGTGGCCATAAGGGAGAGCCGGGTGAATGATCCCACAGGCCCTAGGCCCTAGATGGTTGGGGATTAGCGATGTGTAATTCAATTTCTGCCGGCATCGGCCGCAGCGCTCTCCCGTAGCCCGCCTGAGGCTGCCAAGCTCTGGACTACATTTCCCAGAAGGTCTGCTCCCCGGGCTGTCGCAATTTGAATTGGGGCGTGTCTAGAAAGAGAAACCACAGTCGGCGAGCGCCGCTGGGGCATCCTGTTCTGGTGCCGCTGCAGCCGGCAGAGATGGTTGAGCTCCTGCTCCTGCTGTTGCTCCTCCTTCTGCCCTTCCTTCTGTATATGGCTGCGCCCCAAATCAGGTCTGTGCAAATGTATTGCCTTCTCTTGCGAATTCTTGTTGGGGGCGGCAGGGAAACAGAATCCCCACCAAAGCTTTCTTGGAAAACGCCCCTGGGGGGGGCTCCAAGATGGCGGGGCCCAGAGTTCGGTGGGTTGGTGGCGAGGTCCAGCTGTCCTGGATGCCAGGAGGAGACCCGAGAGCCCAGGCGGTGAAAAGGGGCGGCACTCCGGGGCACCCTGCTTTTCCCTGGCCTGTTTTTCTTTTGTCTAAGCACCCCCTGATTCTGGCTCCAGGGAATCCCGAGGGTAAGGCTACCTCAAACTCTTGAGTTTCGGACCCTTCAATGGGATATGGCCCCACGCTGTTTTCCCCTTAATTCCCACGCCTTGAACCAGCCTTCGAGGTACAAAGAAGCGATTCCACATTTCGCCCTCTGAAACTGATAGCAATCGTAACATCTGCGGCCCCATCCTTGCTCTCTCGTTGCTGTTAGAATCGCTCGTTCTGTGGGCGGATTTTGTAAAGGAGAAGAGTGAAAAGGAAGAGGGTTTGGTTATGAGCTCTTATCCTGCCTTGCGAGTAGGAGCACGGGGGATCTGAGTTAGGAGCTAGGGTACTGCGGCGGTGAGGGCTGGGAGAATGGTGGAAAGGTATTGACCAGGTGATAGATCAATCAGCCCAAGGCTGGCCAAGTGCCCCAGTGAATCAGCAGCGGGCTGTAATACTGGCAGCCTGCTTATTGGTTCTAAGTAAGTCACCAGTGGTGACGGACCAGTTACTGAATAGACGCACTCCTTCCCCAGGTGGGGCGGTCTTCGTCCCAGTGGAACTTGAAGGCAGGCCAGATCACAGCCATTTCTTACCACGGTCACCTACTTTCCTTCTTTTATTTTTATTTTCTCTTCCCTCTCTGGCGCCCCTCTTACAGTTATATATTTTCTCCCTTCTGAACACTCAGTTCTCCCACCTCTAGGCACACGTGGTTGCTCACACACAGATGAAATCACTGCTTTTTATCTTTTTTTCACTACAAGATCCTCTTATCCATATAGAATCTCAATGAAAAGTTGAACCAGAACTGAAAATAGTGCTCATACCCCAGTGGGATTTTTCTGAAAAAAAAAAAAAAAAAAAAATTATACTCCAGGAGCTGTATTCCCAACTCAGCAGGGTTATGGGAATCGGGCCAGAGCTGGACTTTTATAGTTGTGTCTTTCATTCCTGCTGGTTAAGGAGAAGAAAGAGCTAAGTACAGGTCCTACTAAGTTGTCACTCCTGGAACTACAGTAAGGGGATGTGGGAAACAGCCTGGAGGCTTGTTCTCTGAGGAGGGAGGTGATGGATTGTGGGGACCATGAATTAATCTGCCTCCCTGTGGCATTTTGCACTAAGCAGGTAGCTTCAATGGCTAAGAGTATGTACCTTGCAATTCCAACTTCAATGAAAAAGGCTGAGATGCTCTTTGTTTTTGAGACGGAGTCTTGCTCTGTCACCCAGGCTGGAGTGCAGTGGCGCGGTCTTGGCTCACTGCAAGCTCCTCCTCCTGGGTTCAAGCCATTCTCCTGCCTCAGCCTCCCCAGCAGCTGGGACTACAGGCGCATGCCGCCACGCCCAGCTAATTTTTTTGTACTTTTTTTTTTTTTTAGTAGAGACTGGGTTTCACCGTGTTAGCCAGGATGGTCTCGATCTCCTGACCTCGTGATCTGCCCGCCTCGGCCTCCAAAATGCCCTTTAAGAACGTATCTCCTGGTCAACAGATTGTTTTAACCAGAGTCCCAACATTGCCAAGAAGAGAATAGGCCAGTCTGAGAACCGCCAATCCATGTTTGTGCATTCGTTCATTTGGAAAAGGCAGTATAGTACAGTGCTTAGAAGCAAGGACTCTAGGCCAGGCTCAGCACTTTGGGAGGCCGAGGCGGGCGGATCACCTGAGGTCAGAAGTTCGAGACCAGCCTGGCCAGCATGGTGAAACCCCGTCTCTACTAAAAATACAAAAATTAGCTGGGTGTGGTGGCACCTGGGGGCCGGGGAGCGGGGGTGAGGCATGAGAATCTTGAACCTGGGAGGTGGAGATTGCAGTGAGCCAAGATCATGCCATTGCCCAGCCTGGGCAACAAGAGCAAAACTCTGTCTCAAAAAAAAAAAAAAAAAAGAAAAAGAAAGAAACAAGGACTCTGATTAGACAAAGCAAGACTTGAATCCCAGCTCCCCTTTGTACATACATAATCTTCTCTTTAAGTGGGTGTGTGCATGTGTGGGTGTTTTTTTTCTTGTTTATTTTGTACCAGAGTCACAAGCTTTCATAGTTTTAACTTTTTGTATTGGATTAGCCATTTCTCAAGGCCATAAAATGCCAGTTGTGGACAGATTGACCTACAGAAACTAGTTATTTCTTCATCTGGGCTGAATCTTGTGATTTCCTAAGTCACAAGTGCCTTAGGGAGAGCTCAAACCAAAGGTGCCTGGCTAATCAGATATTCATCCAGTTCTTGTGCTGCAGGGAACAGCTGTAAGCTTTGCCCTTGTAATAGAATCACTTTTGTCTTTGAGCAAAAGCAGAAAACTTTTGCCATCTTTCCTCCAAGTTTCCTTAAACCTTTAAAAGGACAACAGTGGAAAGAACTAAAGCAAACCTCAGCCAGAAGACACAGGGAGTTGCAGGAACCTACTGGCTGAGACAGGAGACAGGAGAATGAAGAATTGATGAGCTCTCCTTCTCTCTCTGCAGGAAAATGCTGTCCAGTGGGATGTGTACATCAACTGTTCAGCTTCCTGGGAAAGTAGTTGTGGTCACTGGAGCTAATACAGGTATCGGGAAGGAGACAGCCAAAGAACTGGCTCAGAGAGGCAAGTTCACCTGCTTTCAATTCCCTATTACTGCTGTTTTACCCCTCACAGTAATGATGATTCATTCTCATTGTTGCTTCCCAGTTTTGGAATTCAAGAATACCTAAGGGTTCCACTGATTTGCTGATCTGAAACTAGTACTATGCTCTACATATAATGGATCCTTAATGAGTATTATTAATTTTTCTTTACCTATTTGCTAATTAGATACCTCTGTTGTGAAGAAAGGGTAAAAATGTGTGTTTTTAAAAAATATTGGAGATAACATCAGATTTATAATGCCAGCTCAAAAACAGCTGACCGTTTCTCTTTCATATGTTGGCTGACAGGAGCTCGAGTATATTTAGCTTGCCGGGATGTGGAAAAGGGGGAGTTGGTGGCCAAAGAGATCCAGACCACGACAGGGAACCAGCAGGTGTTGGTGCGGAAACTGGACCTGTCTGATACTAAGTCTATTCGAGCTTTTGCTAAGGGCTTCTTAGCCGGTAAGTGTAGAACTAGAGAGACTATGTTGTGGGTCTTGAGATCAACATGGCAGATTTAACTAAAAGGAAAAGGTCCCTCCCCCTCATAGAAGTAGTGGATAAAATATAGCCGAAAACTTTTGTAGCTGAACTCATAGTCACTGGGACACGATTTATGTCAAAGGGGTATCTTCCAGAGGCAGAAACAAAAAAGGAATTCAAAACGTCATAGCAGTGAGCAAGAGCTGAAGCCAGAAATCTCATGGGAGTCTCAGCATTCAGTATGGGCTTTTTAGGGTCTGAGGTCTAAATACCTATACAGGCCTTTGAGAGCTGGAGCTGTGTTTGAGGTTCTACACAAGGTTGAGATTCACAAAGGGCCATCTGGTCCATAGTATAGAGGCTAATAAAAACCCTGGCCACCAGCTCAGGGACATGACATCTCTTTAGGACATAGATGGATAAAGAGTCATCAGCAAAAAATTAGAACCCCAAGCTGGCATCATCTGTGGGGTCTGAATTCATACCACCAAATGATATGAGAATATTTATGGGTTTGATTTGTGTGTGTGTGTGTGTGTAATAATCTATGGGAAATTAACATAAAAACCTGTAGTGTGTCATCAAAAGCAAATCCAAGAGCACTCTATAGGCATATCCCCTCATAGCCCAGGGATCTAGGCCTCCAAGGAAAAAACTTTCACTGGTGTGAACTCATAAATTACAAACCACATGAGGAAATGAACCATGAGAGAGAATTGGAAGATGCAATAAAGAGGTGAAGCCAGTATTTATTTCTTTGGGGATCTGAATACCAGGGCAGAGGTACATAGAGAACATTCTTTTATCTCTTGCTTTGGAATCTTTCCATTCAGCTTGGGAAGTCTTTTTATTGGGAGAGGTGGATGAAACAATTCCCAAAAGCAGTGAGTAAGTAGCTCCTGAACCACAAAGATCGAGAAGGTCATTTGGTAGTATAAAATGGAATTTTGCCCCATAGTAAAAGTAGGTGGGATTCAACTAGTCTTAAAATGAAAAACAATAGAAAATAAGTATGAAGGGAAAATGGAGGGAAGATTGAAGTCCTGCATCCTCACTTTCAAAGCCTGAGCATGAGGCAGCTTTCTAAGATGTAGTAGCTTTGGCTAACCACTTCCGCGCTCCATTGTCTTGTCCCTGCAGAGGAAAAGCACCTCCACATTTTGATCAACAATGCAGGAGTGATGATGTGTCCCTACTCGAAGACAGCAGATGGCTTTGAGATGCACATAGGAGTCAACCACTTGGGTAAGAAATCTGGCCTTATCACAAAGCTAGAGACAACCAAAATTCTCTTTGGGAAACTTAGGGGTCAGACTGAGCCTTCTTGTGATGTGACTGAACCTACCTGACAGCTGAGGAATACCTGAGGGCTGCTCCAGGTTCTGCCCACTTTTTAATCTGTGATTTAGATTCAGTTTGCTTTGGCGCATTTTTTAACAGCCTAATTGGTTTAGGGTACTGTCTTGCTTTCTTAGTAGTGATCCTTGTGGCCATCATCAGGTATAGGTCATCTGCTCTTTTTTTGTAGAGACAGGGTCTTGCTATGTTGCCCAGGCTGGTCTTAAACTCCTCGCCTCAGGCACCTTCCTGCCTCAGCCTCCTTAGGTGCTGAGATTGCAGGCGTGAGCCACTGCACCCAGCCGACCAGCTCTTAAGAATGAGATTAACCAAAGTAGGAATGAGCTGGGACTTCATATTCACGTAGTCTAGACCTATCTCGCTCATATAAGGATGCCTCATGTCTTTGGCTGTTGTTATTTCCCTAAACCTTCATTGAACTTGTTTTCTAGTTGATAATGAAAAGTTGGAGGGAAAGATCTTATTTCTGAATTATCTGCCTCCCATAGCTGAGGCCTGCTTACCACGACTCCTGTCATTCCCACATGGTCCTGAACTTCATTAATTCTAGTATTTCTCAACAGGTCACTTCCTCCTGACCCATCTGCTGCTAGAGAAACTAAAGGAATCAGCGCCATCACGGATAGTAAATGTGTCTTCCCTCGCACATCACCTGGGAAGGATCCACTTCCATAACCTACAGGGCGAGAAATTCTACAATGCAGGCCTGGCCTACTGTCACAGCAAGCTAGCCAACATCCTATTCACCCAGGAACTGGCCCGGAGGCTAAAAGGTGGGCCTGGAGGAAATGAATGTGGAGGCATGAGTCAGAGAGAGGCAGGTAAAAGCCACAGGAACGGAAACTGTTTCCAGAGGCCATCACTTGGAGAGGACCTGCTTCCGTGGCTATAATTGGGTATAGTTTTAGTAAGTAGTCTACAACTGAATATTGAAGGTGGCTAGCTGGGACAGTGAGACTCTGACTTTGAGTCTAAAGACCTGGCTTTACTACTTATTAGCTGTGTGATCTATAGCAAGTTACTTAACTTTTTTTTTTTTTGAGACGGTGTCTCGCTCTGTCACCTGGGCTAGAGTACAGTGGAGCAATCTCGGCTTACTGCCTCCCAGGCTCACGCCATTCTCCTGCCTCAGCCTCCCCAGCAGCTGGGACTACAGGCTCCCGCCACCACGCCTGGCTAATATTTTGTATTTTTAGTAGAGACGGGGTTTTGCTGTGTTAGCCAGAATGGTCTCGATCTCCTGACCTCGTGATCTGCACACCTCAGCCTCCGAAAGTGCTGGGATTACAGGTGTGAGCCACCACGCCTGGCCTTTTTTTTTTTTTTTTTTTTTTTTTTTTTGAGACGGAGTCTTGCTCTGTCACCCATGCTGGAGTGCAATGGCGCAATCTCGGCTCACTGCCAACCTCTGCCTCCCAGGTTCAAGCGATTCTCCTGCCTCAGCCTCCTGAGTAGCTGAGACTATAGGTGCGTGCCACCACGCCTGGCTAATCTTTGTATTTTTAGTAGAGACAGGGTTTCACCATGTTGGTCAGGCTAGTCTTGAACTCCTGACCTCAGGTGATCCATGCACCTCAGCCTCCCAAAGTGCTGGGATTACAGGTGTGAGCCACCACACCTGGCCATTACTTAACTTTTAGGACTTCCTTCTTCATATGTAAATGGCACTACTTCACAATTTATTGTCATAATTAATTCAGGCTTCATAAGCAAGTCAAGATTTTTTACTCATAGTGAGACTGAGTAGGAGGGAAGGACCTGAACTGGCACTAGATAAAGGCAGTAGACTAAAACAGGTACTGGAAATATGGAGGAGGAGGGTCTTCCTTGCAAAGGGTCAAATAAGAGGGAAATACATACTTGAGAAGGGGAGTTTCCAGTAACAAATACACAGAGGTCCTTAGCACTGTCTACTCTGGATTTCTAATAAAGAGAAGGGAAATCGAGGGTAAACTGTGCTAAGAATTGAGGCGGGCAGAATGCAGGCTCAAGGAATCAGGCACAGTTGCTCTATGGTTGGAACAGGATCATCCTACCAAATGAACATCTGTGAGATGGGAAGGAAGCTGGTGGTTAGCTCAGTCCTTATGCCCAGTCTGTGCCCAGGGCATGACATCTTTTATCAATTTATGATAGATGAGGGTAACTGGATGGCAAAAACTATCCAAAGAGTTGATCAGGGAGCCTCAGTGACCTGGAGTTGTAAAGATGGGTCCAGTGGTGAGAATTCACAATATGTGAATGAGGTAACTCTGATCGTTGTGAGGATTCAGTGGAAAATCTTTATGGTGCAGTAAAAGAACCCTGGTTTGACAGAGGATTCATTCATTCAGCCATTCAGCAGACATGTATTCAGTGCCCATGCTGTTCCATGCACTGGGTTAGGAGACAGGGGATGAGTTGGTGAACAAGATAGGTATAGTCTCTTCCTTGGTTTGGTTTACATCTAATGGGGGAGAAAGACAATTAGCAAGTCTTTATACAAACTGTTAAATGTAGAATCAGCCTAGTAATGCATGAATAATTCTCATTGTAAAAAGTTCAAATAAGGCCAGGCACAGTGGCTCACACCTTTAATCTCAGGCACTTTAGGAGGCCAAAACCGGAGGATTACTTGAGGCCAGGAGTTCAAGATCAGCCTGGACAAAATAGTGAGACCTCATCTCTACCAAAAAAAAAAAAAAGTTCAAAGCATATGGAAGTATGTAGAATTAAAGGTGAAAAACCTCCTTCATTCCCCTCTTCCCTGCTCTTCTCCCTTCATGTGACCATTATCAACAGCTTGTATGCCCCTTTCCAATAATTATCCAATGCATTTACATATGTATGTATCATGCACAAGGAACTGAAACTCCAACACAGTATCTTGGAGATCTTTCCATTTAGTACATATGGATTTACCCCATTCATTGTATTGGCTGTGTTGTATTTCGTAGTATAGATATGCCTTAGTGTATTTATGCATTTCTTTAACAACATCTGGATTGTTTCCTTTTTGTTGTGGCTGTTTAATTATAATTGTGATAGATGTTATAAAGGAGAAGTACCAGGACTTATAATGGATTTTAGTGGGGGCCTGGGGGGGGACCTTATTCAGTCTGAGGGTTCAGGGAAGACTTTTCTGAAGAAGTGAGTTGCATGCTGAGCCCCGAAGGATGATTAGAAATTAAAGGGATTAGAGGTACTGATAGAATGTGGAGGCTGAGGCCGGGCACAATGGCTCATGCCTGTAATCCTAGCACTTTGGGAGGCCGAGGCAGGTGGATCACCTGAGCTCAGGAGTTTGAGACGAGCCTGGCCAACTTGGTGAAACCCCCGTCTCTACTAAAAATACAAAGATTAGCCGGGTATGGTGGCGGGCACCTGTAATCCTAGCTACTGGAGAGGCTGAGGCAGGAGAATTGCCTGAACCTGGGACAGAGTTTGCAGTGAGCCAAGATCACGCCATTGCACTCCAGCCTGGGCAGCAAGAGTAAAACTCTGTCTCAAAAAAAAAAAAAAAAAAAAAAGGCGGGGGGGGCCAGACGCAGAGGCTCACACTTGTAATCCCAGCAGATCACATGAGGTCAGGAGTTCAAGAGCAGCCTGACCAACATGGAGAGCTCCGTCTCTACTAAAAATACAAAATTAGCCAGGCATGGTGGCACATGCCTGTAGTCCCAGCTACTCAGGAGGCTGAGGCAGGGGAATCTCTTGAACCTGGGAGGCGGAGGTTGCGGTGAGCTGAGATCGCGCCATTACACTCTAGCCTGGGCAACAAGAGCAAAACT
This sequence comes from Theropithecus gelada, assembly GCF_003255815.1. Taxonomy (NCBI): domain Eukaryota; kingdom Metazoa; phylum Chordata; class Mammalia; order Primates; family Cercopithecidae; genus Theropithecus; species Theropithecus gelada. Next base: position 69,076,859 of record NC_037675.1, on the reverse strand, counting down.
CCATCTGAAAAAAAATAAGAATGTGGAGGCTGAGAAGCGTTCCAGGCAGAAGGAACAGATTGTACAAAGGTCCAGGCTCAGTTTGAGAAAGGTTACCATCGGTAGGCTGTAGAAAGCAAGAGTAATAAAGATCTGAGCTGAGACTGGTGAGGTAGGTAGAGGCCAAACCCTTAGAGGCCACAATAAGGATTTTCATGTTTATTCTAAGAGCAATGGGAAACCTTTAAAATTAAAGCCTTTTCAAAATGGGGGCAAGAGGGGTTGCAGCCGTTGATTTCATCAGCAGAGGCGAGAAATTAGGGTAGTTTGGACTAGGTGGTGGAGAAGGAGGGTAGTAGAAGCTTCTGAGAGATATTTGGGGTGGGAGAGCTTGTTGACTGGAGATGCATGCTTTAGGCGAGCATTCATCAAAAACCCTTTTGCCTGATTGGGCATGTCAGGAACACTGCAAGAACCCGGTTTGGCTTTAAAAGTAGAAATCTGGGACCTCTGAGTCTGCATTACTATGGGTCATCTAGGGAGATGTCGAGTAGGCAGTTGGGAATAATGCACGTCCACAGGGCTCTGTCTGCAGCTGTCAGTCCACAAAGACCCGAAAAATTCTGTTTCTTCGTAAGCTTTACACCAAAACTCATTTGGCAGCAAAACATTTCCTGTACTAGGGAGATTAGATAATAGGCAGTGTATGTATACATTTCATATTACCTTTCTACAATCAGAAAAAAATTGAAGTATGTCTGGCCCCAGCATTTTCAATAAAGGATTGGGGACCTGAAATAGCATGTCATTTAGCACTTACCATGCATCAGGCACTTTTTTTTTTTTTTTTTTTTTGTGCGATGAAGTCTCGCTCTGTCACCCAGGCTGGAGGGGCAGTGGCATGACCTCGGCTCACTGCAACCTCTGCCTCCTCGGTTCAAGTCATTCTCCTGCCTCAGCCTCCCGAGTAGCTGGGATTACAGGTGCACGCCACCACGCCCGGCTAATTTTTTGTATTTTAGTAGAGATTGGGTTTCACTGTGTTGCCCAGGCTGGTCTATAACTCCTGAGCTCAGGCAATACACCTGCCTTGGCCTCCCAAAATGCTAGGCTTATAGGCATGAGCCACCACACCCAGCTGCATCAGGCAGTCTTCTAAGATCTTTAACATATACGAACTCATTTCATCCTCAGAACAACCCTGTGAGGTGTAGGTATTATGATTATTCCCATTTTAGAGATGAAGAAATGAGTCACAAAAGGGAATTTGTCCAATATCTAATGAGTGGAGCCAGGATTTGAAACTGGGAAGTCTGTCTACAAAGTCCATGCCCATAACCACCACACTGTGTTGACTCCCAGTATGTGTCTGTAGTTCAAAGGAGCAGTTTGAACTGTGGACAAAATGTGAGCACCGTAGAATTATGGAGAGTGAGTCTGGTGAGCCACAAGAACTCCAACATTTAATTTTTGCATAGAAGATGATGAACTGGTCCAGAAAACTGAGACAGAGCAGCCAGAAAGGTTAGGAAAACCAGAAGTGGTGTAGTCTTATGGAAGCCAATGAAAAAGAAGACTTTAAGAAGGGGATGGGCGCCTGTAATCCCAGCATTTTGGGAGGCCGAGGTGGGCAGATCACTTAAAGTCAGGAGTTTGAGACCAGCCTGGCCAACGTGATGAAATCCCGTCTCCACTAAAAATACAAAAATTAGCCTGGCATGGTGGCCCATGCCTGTAGTCCCAGCTACTCTGGAGGCTGAGGCAGGAGAATCACTCGAAACTGGAAGGCAGAGGTTGCAGAGCTAAGATCGTGCCACTGCACTCCAGCCTGGGCAACAGAGCGAGACTGTCTCAGAAAAAAGAAGGGGATGGGGTGGGCATGGTGGCTCATGCCTGTGATCCTAATACTTTGGGAAGCCAAGGTAGGAAGATTGTTTGAGGCCAGGAGTTCAAGACCAGACTGGTCAACATAGGGAGACCCCATCTCTAAAAAAGAAGGAGAAAAAAAGAAGGGGGTGGTCAACAGTGTTAAGTGCTGCTGAGAGGATGAGTCTTGGCTTTGCTGATTCCTGACCGGGGAGTTTCCAGTCACAAATACACAGAGGTCCTTAGCACTGTCTACAGCCTTCTTAAATCTGTGAGATAGAGGTATAAATTACTGTGAGCAATACTTCTGATGTCACCATGGGCAAAAGAGTCCATATGTGAAAGTCACATGTTTATTTACATCCTTTTCTGTTTCGGGCCATTCTGCAAAATCAAGTCCTGTCTTCCTCTCTCTTCTTGGCACCCCCAACCAGGCTCTGGCGTTACGACGTATTCTGTACACCCTGGCACAGTCCAATCTGAACTGGTTCGGCACTCATCTTTCATGAGATGGATGTGGTGGCTTTTCTCCTTTTTCATCAAGACGCCTCAGCAGGGAGCCCAGACCAGCCTGCACTGTGCCTTAACAGAAGGTCTTGAGATTCTAAGTGGGAATCATTTCAGGTATGCATGTTATCTCTTTCTGAAGATGAGATTTTATTGCTCAAAAGAGATATTTGGGTTTGTCTGGGTATACCCTTTTTTAAAAGTACATCGTCTAATATAGCTTTTGTCTTTTAACTGTAGTTTTTACCTTTTAATAGGGGAATCTGACTCCTTTTTTTGTAATAATTGCTACATTTGATTTTACTTATGCCATCTTTTATACTGATAATTATACATTCTGTTTGTTTTCTTCCTGTCTTTGTTATGTCAGTCCAGTCATCTTTATTCTATTTTGGATTCCTAATTCTATTGTTTTACATTAAAAAGAATTTTTAAAAAAATTGAGGCCGGGCGCAGTGGCTCACGCCTGTAATCCCAGCACTTTAGGAGGCCAAGGTGGGCGGATCACCTGAGGTCGGGCGAAACTCTGCCTCAAAAAAAAAAAAAAGAATTTGAATATGTATTTCTCTATTGTCTTCAGGATTGAAATACTACCTATGGACTCCCCTCTCAAATAAGCAAAGACATTTAAAATGATTTAAATGTAGAGAATTTTGAGTATAACACAGGGGTAGATAAAATAGTGCACTGAACCTGCATATAATGGAGACTCAGCTACCATTAACCCATGACCAATTCTGCCCTATCCCCATTCTCTACCCCTTTCCATATTTTTCTTCTCCCATATTATTTTGAAGCAAATCCCAGGCTCACACAAGATCAAAATTTTAACATGTTTTTACCTCTACTTCAGGTTATTGTTGAAATGACCTGAAATTTTAGGGAAGTAGCTGAAAGTAGCTTTAAGATTGGAAAGAAAGGTAGACAGATTATGAGAGGCCTATAATGCCAGCCTTGTGGAGGAGCCCCAGAGTTGTTTCAGTAGAGAGACATAATCTGGTCTGTGCTTTAGAAACTTTGTTTCATGAATGAATAATTAACCTAGTGAGAGAGAGAGTTCCAGAAAGTTGGGATGAAAGGAATGGTAATGTGAAAGAGGCCCTGAAGCAGCAGAATTTTTATCACTGGATGATTAATAAATGAGGGGATGAGAGAGGCTTTGCTAACCTCAATTTCAAGCCTGACTGAGGTTGATGATGACATTAACTAAGACAGCAGACATGGAAAAGTAATGTGTGGAACTTCTGGTTCCTGGATTCCAAAACAGTGGAAAGGGACTTTGTCTAGCTTAAGCAAGAAGGAAATTTATTAAACTATTAGTAGGGAGAGGAGGGACCCCTAGGTTGAAAGGGAAGACTGAAGAGCCAGGCTAAGAAGAGTCAGAGTGGCAGTCAGCTAGCCAGGGCATTGCTGCTAGGGTGAGTGAATGCCAGCTGTCTTTAGTCTTTAGGTTTTATTGCTTATCATCGACTCTCTAGGGAGGAAGCATTGGCTCTCCTTCTTCCCATCCCTTCATTTTTACTCTTTTGATTAGAGGCAGACAGGGACTTTATTAATGCTCTTTTCAAACTATATTGAGGGGAAAAGGTAATTCTGCAAAAGGAAATCAGGTTGCTATTGCCAAAAGAAAGTAGAATGTTCAGCCAAAGAGTAACAGTTGTCCACTGTGTAATAAACCTGGCTCTGTACATGTTGTGTGTGTGTTATCTATAAGGCATGCAAGTAGAAATGTATAGCAGATAGTTGGAAATGTGGTTCTGAAGTATAAGAAGATAGATTTATATAGTACACTGGATTGATTTTCCAAGAATGACTGGATTCTTCTTCCCTGGAGATTTTAAGAAAAAAAAAAATAATAGGCCGGGCGCGGTGGCTCAAGCCTGTAATCCCAGCACTTTGGGAGGCCGAGACGGGCGGATCACGAGGTCAGGAGATCGAGACCATCCTGGCTAACACGGTGAAACCCCGTCTCTACTAAAAAATACAAAAAACTAGCCGGGCGAGGTGGCGGGCGCCTGTAGTCCCAGCTACTCGGGAGGCTGAGGCAGGAGAATGGCGTGAACCCGGGAGGCGGAGCTTGCAGTGAGCTGAGATCCGGCCACTGCACTCCAGCCTGGGCGGCAGAGCGAGACTCCGTCTCAAAAAAAAAAAAAAAATAATAATAATAACCCTTTATCTTGGCTTTGACTGAGTGGTTTAAAGAAAGTCAGCTCTAAATCCATAACTTACTATTGAACTGAGTTTTGAAGAACCTTTCCTTTGCTATGGATTCTTAATTCATTTTGAAGATCCAACATCAGCGATGTAGACCACCATCAAGAAGTGATCATAAAAGTCTGTTTTGATTGAAGCCTTAAGATTTTTGCACTGGCTCTTCTTTCTGCCTGCAACCACTAGTCTGCTTTATGTCTCTAAGAATTTGGCTTTACTGGACATTTCATATAAATGGAATCATATGATATGTGGCCTTTTGTAACTGACTTGTTTTACTTAGCTTAATGTTATCAAGGTTCACCCATGCCAAAGCATGTGTCAGTAGCTCATTTCTTTTTATTGCTGCGTAACATTTCATTGTATAGATTTGCCACATCTTATTTATTCATTCATCAGGTGATGGGCATTGGGTTTGCACCTTTTAGCTATTTGAATACTGCTGTGACAATTTGTGTAGAAATTTTTTTGTGGACATTTCTCTTGGGTACATAGAAGTGGAGTTTCTGGGTTATATGGTAACTCTGTTTAACTGCTGAGGAACTGCCAAACTTTTCCAAAGTGACTGACTGCCCCATTTTACATTCCCACCAGCAGTGTATGAGTGTTCTAACTTCTTCACATCCTTAACAACACTTGTTATTGTCTCTCCTTTTGAGTTTAGCCATCCTAGTGAGTATGAAGGAATATCTTGTTTTTATTTTCATTTCATTTTCCTACTAATGATGTTGAACATTTTTTCATGCGCTTTTTGGTTCATTTGTTTCTTTGTTGGGGAAATGTCTATTCAAGTCCTTTGCCCATTTTTAAGTTTGATAATTGCCTTTTTAATTGCTGAGTTGCAAGAGTTCTTAATAGTCTAGATACAAGTTCCTTGTCAAATATATAATTTGCAAATATTCTTTCATTCTGTGGGTTGTCTTTTAACTTTCTTAATGGTGTCTTTTGAAATGTAAAACTTGTAAATTTTGATGAAGTCTAGTTTATCTATTTTTTGTCACTTGTGTAGTCGTAGCTAAGAAATCATTGCCTTACCCAAGGTCACAAAGATTTACTACTGTCTTTAGTAAAGACAGTTTTCTGTTACTATAACAGAATACCACAGACTGGGTAATTTCTTTTTTTCTTTTTAATTTTATTTTTTTATTTTATTATTTTTTTAATTTTATTTTTTATTATACTTTAAGTTCTAGGGTATATGTGCACAACGTGCAGGTTTGTTACATATCTATACATATGCCATGTTGGTGTGCTGCACCCATTAACTCGTCATTTATATTAGTTATCTCTCCCGATGCTATCCCTCCCCACTTCCCCCTCCCCACAATAGGCACTGGTGTGTGATGTTCCCCTTCCTGTGTCCAAGTGATCTCATTGTTCAGTTCCCACCTATGAGTGAGAACATGTGGTGTTTGGTTTTCTGTTCTTGCGATAGTTTGTGGAGAATGATGATTTCCAGCTGCATCTATGTCCCTACAAAGGACACGAACTCATCCTTTTTTATGGCTGCATAGTATTCTATGGTGTATATGTGCCACATTTGCTTAATCCAGTCTGTCACTGATGGACATTTGGGTTGATTCCAAGTCTTTGCTATTGTGAATAATGCCGCAATAAACATACGTCTGCATGTGTCTTTATAGCAGCATGATTTATAATCCTTTGGGTATATCCCCAGTAATGGGATGACTGGGTCAAATGGTATTTCTAGTTCTAAATCCTTGAGGAATCGCCACACTGTTTTCCACAATGGTTGAACTATTTTACAGTCCCACCAACAGTGTAAAAGTGTTCCTATTTCTCCACATCCTCTCCAGCACCTGTTGTTTCCTGACTTTTTAATGATTGCCATTCTAACTGGTGTGAGATGGTATCTCATTGTGGTTTTGATTTGCATTTCTCTGATGGCCAGTGATGATGAGCATTTTTTCATGTGTCTGTTGGCTGTATAAATGTTTTCTTTTGAGAAGTGTTTGTTCATATCCTTTGCCCACTTTTTGATGGGGTTGTTTGTTTTTTTCTTGTAAATTTGTTTGAGTTCTTTGTAGGTTCTGGATATTAGCCCTTTGTCAGATGAGTAGATTGCAAAAATTTTCTCCCATTCTGTAGGTTGCGTGTTCACTCTGATGGTAGTTTCTTTTGCTGTGCAGAAGCTCTTTATTTTAATTAGATCCCATTTGTCAATTTTGGCTTTTGTTGCCATTGCTTTTGGTGTTCTAGACATGAAGTCCTTGCCCATGCCTATGTCCTGAATCGTATTACCTAGGTTTTCTTCTAGGGTTTTTATGGTTTTAGGTCTAACATTTAAGTCTCTAATCCATCTTGAATTAATTTTTGTATAAGGAGTAAGGAAAGGATCCAGTTTCAGCTTTCTACTTATGGCTAGCCAATTTTCCCAGCACCATTTATTAAATAGGGAATTCTTTCTGCATTTCTTGTTTTTGTCAGGTTTGTCAAAGATCAGATGGCTGTAGATATGTGGTATTATTTCTGAGGGCTCTGTTCTGTTCCATTGGTCTATATCTCTGTTTTGGTACCAGTACCATGCTGTTTTGGTTACTGTAGCCTTGCAGTATAGTTTGAAGTCAGATAGCGTGATGCCTCCAGCTTTGTTCTTTTGGCTTAGGATTGTCTTGGCAATGAGGGCTCTTTTTTGGTTCCATATGAACTTTAAAGCAGTTTTTTCCAATTCTGTGAAGAAAGTCATTGGTAGCTTAATGGGGATGGCAGTGAATCTATAAATTACTTTGGGCAGTATGGTCATTTTCACAATATTGATTATTCCTATCCATGAGCATGGTATGTTCTTCCATTTGTTTGTGTCCTCTTTCATTTCACTGAGCAGTGGTTTGTAGTTCTCCTTGAAGAGGTCCTTCACATCCCTTGTAAGTTGGATTCCTAGGTATTTTATTCTCTTTGAAGCAGTTGTGAATAGGAGTTCATTCATGATCTGGCTCTCTGTCTGTTATTGGTGTATAAGAACGCTTGTGATTTTTGCACATTGATTTTGTATCCTGAGACTTTGCTGAAGTTGCTTATCAGCTTAAGGAGATTTTGGGCTGAGACGATGGGGTTTTCTAAATATACAATCATGTCATCTGCAAACAGGGACAATTTGACTTCTTCTTTTCCTAACTGAATACCCTTGATTTCTTTCTCTTGCCTGATTGCCCTAGCCAGAACTTCCAACACTGTATTGAATAGGAGTGGTGAGAGAGGGCATCCCTGTCTTGTGCCAGTTTTCAAAGGGAATGCTTCCAGTTTTTGCCCATTCAGTATGATATTGGCTGTGGGTTTGTCATAAATAGCTCTTAATAATTTGAGATACGTTCCATCAGTACCGAATTTATTGAGAGTTTTTAGCATGAGGGGCTGTTGAATTTTGTTAAAGACCTTTTCTGCATCTATTGAGATAATCATGGTTTTTGTCTTTGGTTCTGTTTATATGCTGGATTACGTTTATTGATTTGCGTATGTTGAACCAGCCTTGCATCCCAGGGATGAAGCCCCCTTGATCATGGTGGATAAGCTTTTTGATGTGCTGCTGGATTCAGTTTGCCAGTATTTTATTGAGGATTTTTGCATCGATGTTCATCAGGGATATTTGTCTAAAATTCTCTTTTTTTGTTGTGTCTCTGCCAGGCTTTGGTATCAGGATGATGCTGGCCTCATAAAATTAGTTAGGGAGGATTCCCTCTTTTTCTATTGGTTGAGATAGTTTCAGAAGGAATGGTACCAGCTCCTCCTTGTACCTCTGGTAGAATTTAGCTGTGATTCCATCTGCTCCTGGACTTTTTTTGGTTGGTAGGCTATTAATTATTGCCTCAATTTCAGAGCCTGCTATTGACCTATTCAGGGATTCAACTTCTTCCTGGTTTAGTCTCGGGAGAGTGCATGTGTCCAGGAATTTATTCATTTCTTCTAGGTTTTCTAGTTTATTTGCGTAGAGGTGTTTATAGTATTCTCTGATGGTAGTTTGTATTTCTATGGGGTCAGTGGTGATATCCCCTTTATCATTTTTTATCGTGTCTGTTTGGTTCTTCTCTCTTTTCTTCTTTATTAGTCTTGCTAGTGGTCTATCAATTTTCTTGATCTTTTCAAAAAACCAGCTCCTGGATTCATTGATTTTTTTGAAGGGTTTTTTGTGTCTCTATCTCCTTCAGTTCTGCTCTGATCTTAGTATTTCTTGCCTTCTGCTAGCTTTTGAATATAAACTGGGTAATTTCTAAAGAAATTTATTTAGCTTATGGTTCAGGAGGCTGAGAAGTCTAAGAACATGGTGCCTGGCATTTGGTTGGGGCCTTCTTGCTGTGTCATAATATGGCAGAGGGCATCACATGGTGAGAAGGAATGCAAGAACAAACCCACTCCCATGATAGTGACATTAATCCATGTATGAGGGCAGAGCCTTTATTAATTAATTAATCTGCTCACGAAGGCAGAGGGATTGAGTTTCCAACATGTTATTTTTTCAAGGGATACACTCAAACCATAGCAACCCCTATGTTTTCTTCTAATAGTTTTATAGTTGTAGCATTACATAGGTCTGTGATCTATTTTGAACTATTTTTATTTTATTTTATTTTATTTTTTTTGTTTTTGAGACGGAGTCTTGCTCTGTCACCCAGGTTGCTCACTGCAACCTCCGCCTCCCGGGTTCAAGCAATTCTCCTGTCTCATCCTCCCAAGTAGCTGGGACTACAGGCGCCCACCACCATGCCTGGCTAATTTTTGTATTTTTAGTAGAGATGGGGTTTTGCCATGTTGGTCAGGCTGGTCTCCAACTGCTGACCTCAAGTGATCCACCTGCCTCGGCCTCCCAAAGTGCTGGGATTATAGGTGTGAGCCACCACACGTGGCCTTGAACTAATTTTTGTATGTGATATGATGTAGGGATCAACCTTCATTCTTTTGCATGTGGCTATCCAGTGTCTTAGCACCATTTGTTGAAAAGACAGTTTTCTACCCACTGAATTGTCTTGGTAGCTGTATTAGTCTGCTTAGGCTGCCATAGCAGAATCCCACAGACTGGGTGGCTTAAACAACATAAATTTATTTTCTCCCACTTCTGGAGACTGAAAGTCCAAGATCAAGGTGCTGGCCTGGTTGGTCTCTGGTGAGGGCTGCCTTCCTGACTTCCAAATTCCAAATGGATGCCTTCTCTCTGAGCCCTTACATGGCCTTTCCTCTATGTACACACACTCCTGGTGTCTCTTCCTCTTTTTATAAGGACGCTAGTCCTGTGGGATTAGGGCCCCACCCTGATGACCCCATTTAACCTTAGTTACCTCCTTAAAGGCCCTATCTCTAAATCCAGTCACATTGTGGGTTAGGGCTTCAACATATGAATTTTGGGGGAACACAATTCGATGTAACAGTAAGCTTGTCAAAAATCAATTGACCATAAATATAAGGGTTTATGTTTGCACTTTTAATTCTGTTCCATTCATTTGTATGTCTGTTCTTATGCCAGTGTCACACTATCTTGATTACCATAGGATTGTAGTAAGTTTTGAAATTAGTTTATCTTTTACCTATACTAATTCTTAGCAAAATCCCCCTGGAAATGTCAATACTGTGACCATGCCGATGCCATAGGCACACTTAAATAGCTCTTACTTGGCTGGGCGTGGTGGCTGATGCTTGTAATCCCAGCACTTTGGGAGGCTGAGGTGGACAAATTGCTTGAGCCCAGGAGTTCAAGACCAGCCTAGGCAATATAATGAGACCCCATCTTTATAAAAAATGCAAAAATTAGCCAGGCATGGTGGTGTGTCCTTGTGGTCCTGGCTACTTGGGAGGCTGAGGTAGGAGGATCACCTGAGCCTCGGGAGGTTGTAGTGAGCTGCGATCATACCACTGCACTCCAGCCTGGGCAACAGTGAGACCCTGTCTAAAAAAAACAACCAGAAAGCTCTTACTGTAGTATTTGATTACTTTTTATCACCTACAAGGAACCTTCATATGAACTGTGTTCTTTGCTCTTCACTGTAACCTTATGAAGAGTATAAGGCACAGTGCAGTGGAGGATGCCGAGGCTTACAAAGGCCGAGTCATTTCCCGAGAGATACAGAGCCTTGTCGTTCTCACTGATGATCTTTTCACTAAGAAATGGCAAGTTGTACTGGTCATACTGGTGAGTCTTCTTAAACAGAAGTCCTGATAAGACTTGTTTTGTAAATGATGATATTTTGAAATGGTGTTTCTCAAACTTTAGTGTGCTCAAGAATCATCTAGAGAACTGGTTGAAAACAGATTCCTGAACCACAACCCTAGAGGTTCTCATTCAGTATGTCTGGAGTAGGGCTGGAGAATTTCTTTTTTTTTTTTTTTTTTTTTTTTGAGGCGGAGTCTCGCTCTGTCGCCCAGGCTGGAGTGCAGTGGCCAGATCTCAGCTCACTGCAAACTCCGCCTCCTGGGTTTACGCCATTCTCCTGCCTCAGCCTCCCGAGTAGCTGGGACTACAGGCGCCCGCCACCTCGCCCGGCTAGTTTTTTGTATTTTTAGTAGAGACGGGGTTTCACCGTGTTAGCCAGGATGGTCTTGATCTCCTGACCTCGTGATCCGCCCGTCTCGGCCTCCCAAAGTGCTGGGATTACAGGCTTGAGCCACCGCGCCCGGCTAGCTGGAGAATTTCTAACAAGCTCCCAGTTGATGCTCCTGCTGCTGGTTTGTGGTGCACACTTTGAACCCCACTGTGTTACTGGACATAGTGTTAAGAGTTTGCATATATAGTTAATTCAGACTTGTCAACTCTTTCACCCTCAGAATGTGCTTAGAATACTGAGAAAGCAATTTTCTTGAAATAGTATACTTTTAAAAGTTGCTTCCTTGCATGACTTTAAAGATTGTAATCCATTCACTCAATCATTTTTTTTAAACTTTGATTGAATGCTTACCAGATGTATACCACATCCAGAGAATACAAAAATGAGTAAGAATTGTCCTTAAGAAAATTTTCTGCATCAGAATTACAGGCTGGGCGCGGTGGCTCACACCTGTAATCCCAGCACTTTGGGAGGCCGAGGAAGGCGGATCACTTGAGGTCAGGAGTTTGAGACAAGCCTGGCCAACATGGCAAAACCCTGTCTCTACTAAAAATACAAAAATTAGCCAGTCATGGTGGCAGGCACCTATAATCCCGGCTACTCCGGAGGCTAAGGCAGGAGAATCACTCAGACCTGGGAGGCAGAGGTTGCAGTGAGCTGAGATCGCACCACTGCACTCCAGCCTGGGTGACAGAGTGAGACTCTGTCTCCAAAAAAAATAAAAGAAAAACAAACTTGGAATTAATTACAGCAATGAAGAGAGGGTATATATATGAAACACTTTGCTATGATTTGAATGTGTCCCTCAAGGTTCATATGTTGGAAACTTAAGCCTCAATACAACCGTGTAGAGAGGCAGGGCCTTTAAGAGGTAAATTAGGTCACAAGGGCAGACCTCATGAATGGATTAATGCCATTCTCTCTGGAATGGGTTCATTATTGTGGGAGTGGTTCCTTACTAAAGGATGACTTGGGTCCCCTTCCCTCTTGCCCATGTGATGCCTTCCATCTTGTTATGACACAGCAAGAAGGCCTTCATCAGATGCCAGCCCCTTGATCTTGGTCTCAGCTTCCATAATCATAAGCCACTTTCTGTAAGCTCATTATAGTTCCCCAGTCTGTCATATTCTGTTACAGCACTACAAAACGGACCCAGACACCTGGTACCTTGGTTTTACCATTTCTTTTCTGCTGTCACGTTTTCCTTTTGTTGTTTTTGAAGCTGGCTTTACTTCTCATATGAGTTTACACAGTATAACTTCAGGTAGTCCAGAAATCAGCTTTTTTTTTTTTAACTACTCCAAGCATCTCTGACCAATGTGAATAGCAGGATCTCAGCCATATGACATTGTCCAAGGCCCTGTAGAATGGGCCCTGTGGAGTTACTTGAAGAAGATAGATATACATGGGTATCAGGCAGGCACTGATATTAAATTATATAAATAGGGGAATATAAAGACCAGATGTATGCATTATATATCAAACAAAGCATTCTGATGAGAGGTGGTCTAGCGAGGAGAACTAAAATGGGAATTACATTTTGTCTGGCTAAGGACTAGAGGATAAAGAGATAGGACAAACACTGGCCCTGTGAAGTACATGGAGAACATGTGATCCCTGGTTGTTTTTATGTCATATTCCTTATCCCTGGCAGATGGCAGACTTCATTCTTAACACTGTGCTTCATACCTCTCTCTTTACCTTCCAGTGACTGTCATGTGACATGGGTCTCTGCCCAAGCTCGTAATGAGACAATAGCAAGGCGGCTGTGGGACGTCAGCTGTGACCTGCTGGGCCTCCCAATGGACTAACAGGCAGTGGCAGTTGGACCCAAGAGAAGACTGCGGCAGACTACACAGTACTTGTCAAAATGATTCTCCTTCAAGGTTTCCAAAACCTTTAGCACAAAGAGAGCAAAACCTTCCAGCCTTGCCTGCTTGGTGTCCAGTTAAAACTCAGTGTACTGCCAGATTCATCTAAATGTCTATCATGTCCAGATTTACTTTGCTTCTGTTACTGCCAGAGTTACTAGAGATATCATAATAGGATAAGAAGACCCTCATATGACCTGCATAGCTCATATTTTCCTTCTGAAAGAAACTACTACCTAGGAGAATCTAAACTATAGCAGGGATGATTTATACGAATTTGAACTAGCTTTTCTATTCACAATTCAGTTTCTCCCAACCAACCAGTCTTCACTTCAAAAGGGCCACACTGCAACCTCAGCTAAACTCCATGAGCTCAGGAGTAGGGCTTGACCAGGCATGGTGGATCACCGGAGGTCAGTAGTTCAAGACCAGCCTGGCCAACATGGTGAAACCCCACCTCTGCTAAAAATACAAAATTAGCCGGGCATGGTGGCACACACCTGTAATCCCAGCTACTCGGGAGGCTGAGGCAGGAGAATCGCTCAAACCCGAAGGGTGTAAAGTAAGCTGAGATTGCATCACTGCACTGCAGCCTGGGCAGCAGAGCAAGACTTTGTCTCAGGAAAAAAAAAAAAAAAGAGCAGGGCTTGACCCTCACCTCTTTAACTGTCATGCACCAGCTTCTGGATTCTTTCAGGAGATTCTTAACTGAAGCTGGATTATGGCATGGTCTTATCTCTGACAACCTAAAGCCACTGCTGTTAAGATGCTTTCTCATGTCTAAACCACAGAACAGCTTCCTTTTCTAAGAAGTTTGTGAGGTTTGGGGAATGGCAGAAATGTAGAGGAAGGCAGAAATAATCAAGTTCAAACTGTCATTTTCCTGTTTCTTGAACCAGGAAGTAGATAAGGAAAGGAACACTCTGAAAAGTCAGGCCACTGGACTCCAGTTAGTGACCCCAGGCCCATGGAAGACTCCTTTTTTGTGCCTTAGTTTCTCTTAGAAAATGAGAAGAAAGGCTTTTTGGTCATCGTCATTGTGTGTATCTTTGTGTGTCTTCTTGTTTATGTATGCTAAGGGAGTATTTTCACAAAGTTCAGAACAGCCACAATAATCAGAGATGGAGCAAACCAATGTCATCCAGTCTTTATGCAAATGAAACACTGCAAAGGGAAGCAGATTCTGTATATGTAACTACCCACCAAGAGCACATGGGTAGCAGGGAAGAAGTAAAAATAAAGAAGGAGAATACTGGAAGATAATGCATGAAATGAAGGGACTAGTTAAGGATTAAGAAAATAGCAAAAGACATTAAATATACTAATATAGCTATGGAAGAATTGAGGGTGAGCATCCAAGACTGATGAGGTCTTAACAAAAACCAGTGTAGCAAAAAAAAAAAAAAAAAAAAAATCCTAAAAATGAAAAGAAAAAACCCAATTCTTTTATTCAGAAAAATTATCTTAGGGACTGATATTGGTAATTATGGTCAATTTAATAATCTTTTGGGGCATTTCCTTACATTGTCTTGACAAGACTAAAATGTCTATGTGCCAAAATTCTGTATTTTATTTGGAGACTTTTTTTTTTTTTTTTTTGAGACAGAGTCTCACTCTGTCGCCCAGGCTGGAGTGCAGTGGCCGGATCTCAGCTCACTGCAAGCTCTGCCTCCCGGGTTTAGGCCATTCTCCTGCCTCAGCCTCCCGAGTAGCTGGGACTACAGGGGCCCGCCACTTCGCCTGACTAGTTTTTTGTATTTTTTAGTAGAGACGGGGTTTCACCATGTTAGCCAGGATGGTCTCGATCTCCTGACCTCGTGATCCGCCCATCTCGGCCTCCCAAAGTGCTGGGATTACAGGCTTGAGCCACCGTGCCTGGCTGGAGACTCTTTATCAAAAGTAATGCCAGAGGAAGTCTGAGGAATTAGTAGTGTTCCCATCACTTGTTTAGAGTGTGCTATTCTAAAGATTTTGATTTCCTGGAATGACAATTATATTTTAACTTTGGTGGGGGAAAGAATTATAGGACCACAGTCTTCACTTCTGATATTTGTAAATTAATATTTTATTGAACTTGTTTTGACCATTAAGCTATATGTTTAGAAATGGTCATTTTATGGAAAAATTAGAAAAATTCTGATAATAGTGCAGAATAAATTAATTAATGTTTTACTTAATTTATATTGAACTGTCAATGACAAATAAAAATTTTTTGATTATTTTTTGTTTTCATTTACCAGGATAAAAACTAAGAATTAAAAGTTTAATTACAGTCAAAAGAAGAAAACACTGTTCATTATTATGGTTATGCAATGATTTCTCATTCTAAAGAATAATTTGTCCCAGAGTCTAGCTACAGTGCAATCTCAATCCACATGCTATTAATTTAGGTTGTGTGATAATCTGATTATTCATTCACCATTTCCTACTTAACATTTTTTGACACTCTTCACAGATACTTTTCCCATATTTCTTGATCATCCCGGGCCATTTTTTTTTCTTTTTTCTTTTCTTTTTTATTAGAGACAGGGTCTTGCTTTGTTGCCCAGGCTGGCCTCAAACTCTGAGCTCAAACAGTCATCCCGCCTCGGCCTCCCAAAGTGCTGGGGTACAGGTGTGAGCCATGGCGCCTGGCCCCAGGCTATTAATCTTTTTTTTGCACCTGCCCCTTATTTCTGTACTGTGACAAGTCCCAGCATTGTGTTGTGGGACTTACACAGAATACTGACAGTTACCTCAGACTTGGTCATGTCTGTACTCAGTGCATATTAAGAGCTCAACCAAAGTGTGCTGAATCAACAGCCAATGAACTTGATAATAAAAATGAGGGCCCAGGAGATATAAATTAGCAAAGCATTTTCTCCTGAGCATTCATACATCTTTTAATATTTGTAGGCAGTTTAAAATTGAGCTCCCAAGCAAACATTTGAGAACAGACACCTTGAGCAAACCGTGAAATCGGTGAAAATAAGAATTTATTTTAATTTTTTTGAGATAGGATCTTGCTTTGTCACCCAGGCTGGAGTGCAGTGGCATGATCTCAGCTCACTGCAACCACTACCTCCCGGGTTCAGGTGATTCTCCTGCCTTAGCCTCCCGAGTAGCTGGGATTACAGGCGCCCACCACCACGCTCGGCTAATTTTTGTGATTTTAGCAGAGATGGGGGTTTCACCGTGTTGGCTAGGCTGGTCTCGAACTCCTGACTTCAAGTAATCCGCCCGCGTCGGCCTCCCAAAGTGCTGGGATGATGCTTGAGCCACCATGCCCGACCTGAAGACCGGCATTTATACCCATGGAGTGCAGGAAAGGACCTTGTAATTGTTAACACGTGACACTTAGTGGCAGATGAGACCTAATGAAGCCAGGCCCACCTTCCACACCAGATTATAAATTCCCCCGGAGCAGAGAGTAAATGTTTTATTCACCAACATGCCCAGATCCCTCGCAATGCCTACGCTTGACAAACACCTGTTGTGAACAAGTGCACGAGGCAGCCTAGCAGCTAGAGTATTTCGAGGTCATCCTAACTCGGTTCCACTTTTGAATTTTTGTTTTTTGGGTTTGTTTGGAGACAAGGTCACCCTCCACTTGGGAGCAAAGTCTCCCAAGCTGGAGTGCAGTGGTGGGAACTCTGTAATCTCAACCTTGTGGACTCAAGTAATCCTCCTGCTTCAGCCTCCGGGGTAGCTGGGGCCAAAAGTGCGCGCCACCTTGCCCGGCTCCTATTTTGGATTTCCGGTAGTGCTCTCGCTATTGTGACCAGGCTGGTCTCGAACTACTGGGTTCAAGCAATTCTCCCACCTCGGCCTCCCAAAGTACTGGGATTACAGGCGCGAGCCACTCGCCCGGCCGGGTTCCACTTCTGAAAGCTTGGGGAGCCGCTGGGCCTTCCAGGAAAACTGCTCCACCTCCCGACTGCAGGCAGAGCCCCTGGCCTGGCTATCTTTCCAGGGCCTAAAGCTAACATTCGGTCAAGACGCGAAATGAGGAATTCGGGTCAGGGTGGCAAAGCAAAGCGCGATGACAGTGAGGACGACGTCTAGACGCAAACACACATCAAATCGGGCCGAAGCCCGCTGTCGCCTCGAGGGCTAAACCTGGCACCCCGGGCAACGCGCGACTTCGGCACCAGACGCTCTCCGAGTCAAACTACATCCCCCGGCGTGCACTGCAGCGCCCGCCCCTGGCCGGCCGGCGGGGCCCGGGAGGAAGGCGGCCGAGCTGCCCGTCCCGCAGGTCCCCTAGGGCCCTTTCTCTGCGGCCTTTCCCCACCCCGGACCGGGCATTTCTCGGGCTCTGCGACTACCATTCGCCCCGCTCGCTCCCTCAGGAGTCGCCTAGGCTGCGCAGTCTCCCGCCTTCCCGTCAGGCCTTCGCGCCGGCGCTCCCGCAATCACGGGCTAGAGAGGGTGGGCGTTCCGGCTCGGGAGGACCCTTCTGCGGCCCCGGAAGAACCTCGTCCTGGGCAGCGGTGGTGCGGCGGTGGCCGTTATGGCCACGGGACTGGGCGGCTGACCGCCGGGCTAGGAGAGGGCCCAGAGCCCCGAATCTGGGTGGCCGCTGCTCGAGCGCGTCCTGCGCCATGGCCGCCTCCGCCGCCTCCTCGGAGCATTTCGAGAAGCTGCACGAGATCTTCCGCGGCCTCCATGAAGACCTACAAGGGGTGCCCGAGCGGCTGCTGGGGACTGCTGGGACCGGTGAGGCGCGGGTGGGCCACGCAGTGGGTTGCGCGGCCCCGCGCGCTGTGGAATTTTCCCCCACCTTCCTCCCAGACCCGGGCCCGCGTCTCCTTCCTCCGCGTCCTCAGACACGCCCCCTAGGGCTGGCTGGGTCGCAGCCCCGGGTCTCCCTGCCACTGAGAGTGAATTGGGGACGCGCCCAGGGACGCGGGGTTCAGTTCCCTGGGATCCTTCTATGGCCTTCCACATTTTCTCGTTTTTTTCCACTGCGGCAAACAGAGCAGAGGGGCTTTTACATCTGCGGTCCTGTAATGTAGCGTGGGTTTCTTTCGTAGCTGTTTTTGTTTGTTTTATGCATTTAGAAGCACTAGTCTCAAGACAGGTCTAGTTTTCACCAGACTGACAGAGGATCTGTAGCACAGAAAAAGGGTTAAAAACCCAAAGGAGTCATAATTTGGGGTGTTGGTATATACCTGTTATTGGAGGGTAGAGAGCTGGCCTTTAAAACCTTATTGTGGCGTTTAGATGTGGTCTTGTTTTGAACGTTTTTACTGCTGAGACTATTTACTACCCCTTAATTTCATGGTTCAGGTTGCTACAAGTTTTGTCTGGAGGAGCTAGAGTTTTCCGGCCCTAGATCCATAGGAAGACCTGCTATATATAGTTCTTGGCCTCCGGATATATAGAACTTGATGGCAAGGACAAAACTTTGTTTTATTGCTTTTATTTAAGGGTCAGAGCTTGAGTGTTTGCTCAACGAATTACTCAAGGTCATAGGAATTGAATGACTCTGGTGAGAATGAAATGCATGTATTTAATATATATTTATTGTGAGGCTGCTGTGTGCCAGGCACTGTTCTAGGTGCTGGTGAATATTGCAAATTACAGTGAAAAAGACATGCACGTCCCCATTCTAGTGGGTAGGTGATAAACAATATATAACTATTAAGCGGCAGTGTTAAAGAATACAGGAAAATAAATCAGAGTAAAGGAATAGGGGATGGGACTTCAGTTTTATTTTTTTATTATTATTATTTTTGAGACAGAGTCTTACTCTGTCATCCAGTCTGGAGTGCAGTGGTACGATCTCGGCTCACTGCAACCTCCACTTCCCAGATTGAAGCAATTCTCCTGCCTCAGCCTCTGGAGTAACTGGGATTACAGTTGCGCCACCACCCCTGGCTAATTTTTTTTGTATTTTTAGTAGAGACGGGGTTTCACCATGTTGGCCAGGTTGGTCTCTAACTCCTGACCTCAAGCGATCCGCTTTCCTTGGGACTTCAGTTTTAAATAGGGTGGTTGTGAAAGTCCTCTCTGAGGAGATGGCATTTGAACTGAGACTTGAATGAAGAGAGGGAGTAAACCAGAAATCTGGGAGAAGTGAGTGTCAGAAGGAGGGAATAGCACTGCAAATGCCCTTAAGCAGAAATGAGCTTGGTGTGTTCAACGAAGAGCAGGAAGTTCCATGTGTTTGGGATGAAGTGAGCAAAGGAGAGAGGTAGGCAGGGCCAGATCATGTAGGGCCTTGTGGACCATGGTGAAAGACTTGTGCCTTTTTCTAAATATGATGGGATGCAGTTAAAATATATTGTGCAGAAGCATTGTGGGATCTGATTTATGTGATTGAAAAGTTGACTGCGGGCAGGGCACGGTGACTCACACCTGTAATTCCAGGGCTTGGGGAAGCAGAGGCGGGCAGATCACTTGAGGTCAGGAGTTCAAGACCAGCCTGGCCAACATGGTGAAACCCTATCTCTACTAAAAATACAAAAATTAGCCAGGCATGGTGTCAGTTGCCTGTAGTCCCAGCTACTCAGGAAGCTGAGGCAGGAGAATTGCTTGAACCCAGGAGGCAGAGGTTGCAGTGAGCTGAGATAGTGCCGCTGCACTCTAGTCTGGGCAACAGAGCAAGACTCTGTCTCAAAAAAAAAAAAAAAGAAAGAAAAAAAGAAAAGAAAAGTAGACTGCAGGCTAGGCGTGGTGGCTCACACCTGTAATCCCAGCACTTGGGGAAGCTGAGTTAGAAGTATTGCTGTATTGAAGGTTTTTGAGACCAGCCTGGGCAACGTGGTGAAACCCCATCTCTACAAAAAATACAAAAGTTAGCCAGGCATTGTGGTGCGTGCCTGTAGTCCCAGCTCCTGGGGAGGCTGAAGTGGGAGGATCACTTGCACCCTGGAGCTGGAGGTTGCAGTGAGCCAAGATCGCACCACTGCACTCTAACCTGGATGACAGAGCAAGACTCTGTCTAAAAAAAAAAAAGGTAGACTGCATTTTCAACCTGGCACTGAATTTTTGCAATGCCCATTTCTATAAGGCTAAATAACGCAAAAGAACATTGCTTGAAAAATAGAAAATTGAATTCGTTATTACTATGGTTTGAGTGTCCCCTCTAAAACTTATGTTGAAATTTATTTGCCATTTTAATCGTGTTAAGAGGTGGGACCCATAAGAAATGATTAGACCATGAGGGCTCCATCCTCAGGGATTGGATTGTTATCCTGAGAGTGGGTTGGTTGCTGAGAGAGTGGGTTAGTTCAGCCCTCTCTTGCTTGCCTGCTCTCTTGATCTGTTGCTCTTCCACCTTCTGCCATAGGGTGACCCATGGGTAGCAAGAAGGCCCTTGAAAGAATCAGGCCCCTCAGCCTTGGGCTTCCCAGCCTCCGGAACTCTGAGAAATACATTTCTTTTCTTTATAAATTACCCAGACTCAGCTATTCTGTTATGGCAACATAAAGCTAAGATAGTTACATTCACGTTTGTTGTCTCCCCAGCCTTTTTCTCCATTCTGCAAAGAGAACAGTTGGAAATATGTGATTTTTTTTTTTTTTTTTTTTTTTTTTGAGACAGAGTCTTGCTCTGTCACCCAGACAGTGATACAATCTCAGCTCACTGCAACCTCCACCTCCTGGGTTCAAGCGATTGTCATGCCTCAGCCTCCCGAGTAGCCGGGATTACAGGCACATGCTAGCACACCCAGCTAATTTTTGTATTTTTAGTTGACACGGGGTTTCACCATGTTGGCCAGGCTGGTCTCAAACTCCTGACCTCAAGTGATCCACCCGCCTCGGCCTCCCAAAGTGCTGAGATTACAGGCGTGAGCCACTGTGCTCAGCAGAAATAGGTGAATTTCTACCCAACCACAAAATATTCTAAGTTGCTGGCAACAGACATAGTTGTAAATAAAGTATATACATATCCTTAGAATTGTAGTAAGTCCAGCAACTTTACCTCTTATTCACTACCTCGTTCACACTGCTCAATAAATATTTGTTGAATAAATTGAATTTATCTAAGCAAACACATGGTGCCTCATCTCTGAATCCCTCTTTTTCTAGTTCAGAGACCACATCATAAAGTTTTCAGCACTTTAATGCCCATCATGAATTATTAGGCACAGCATAACGTACATAATACAGCCCTTGCATGTAGCTTATGCTGTGTAATTGAATTAAGTTATTTTTCAATAAACACTGAGAATTATTATGTATCAGCCACTGTCTGGGCCCTGAGGACTTCCAGAGTACTTACCTTAAAAAGAAACAAACGGCCGGGCACAGTGGCTCATGCCTGTAATCCCATCACTTTGGGAGACCTAGGCGGGTGCATCACAAGGTCAAGAGATAGAGACCATCCTGGCAAACATGGTGAAACCTTGTCTCTACTCAAAATGCAAAAATTAGCTAGGTGTGGTGACATGCGCCTGTAGTCCCAGCTACTCAGGAGGCTGAGGCAGGAGAATCAACTGAACGCAGGAGGTGGAGATTGCAGGCAACAGAGCGAGACTCCATCTCAAAAAAAAAAAAAAGTAAACAAACTTACAACAAAGTGTGTGATTAATCCTAAAATAAAGTTCTCAGAGACTATAAAAAAGGCTGGACTTGAGCATGGGGAAGAGAGGGAAGCTTCAAAAAACTTCAAACTGAATATAAGGGGTTGAATGGGAGTTTGCTAAACAGGGGAAATGCAAAGAGGCAACACAGGAGTTAAAAAATGGAATACCCCCAACTCTGGAGCTTAGAATGTATATGGGAAAGTAGTAGTAGATGGGGCAGGTGAAACAGCCAGATTGTGAGGGGATCTTAGTGTGACATTGAGACATTTGGACTTGATATGGAAAGTCAGTAAAGGACTTAAAGCAGTTGATTGATGTGGATTTTCTTTTAGAAGAAGGGCATTAATGGCTAGACAGAGGACGAGAGAGAGCACAAGAATCTGGGTATAGGGGACTGTGTTAAGAGCCTTTTGGGCAGTTGCCTTGGTAACACAGGAATTTGTTTGACACAGGGTCTCACTCCTGTCTTCTGTCATCCAGGCTGGAGTGCAGTGGCACCATCACTGCTCACTGCAGCCTTGGCTTCCCAAGCTAAAGTGATCCTCCCACCTCAGCCTCCTGGGTAGCTGGGGCCGCAGGCGCATGCCCCTAGGCCTGGCTAATTTTTTGTATTTTTAGTAAGGGTCTCCCATGTTGTCCAGGCTGTTGTCAAGTTCCTGGGCTTAATTAAGATCCAACCACCTCAGCGTCTTAAAGTGCTGGGGTTACAGGTGTGAGCTACAGTGCCCGGCCTAAGAGGTGGTTTTGAGGCAGAAATTAGGGAGAAAGATTCCAGGGTGTCTGTGTTTTTTCACTTGGTCAACTGGGTGAACAATGAACTTAAATAAGAAACATAAGAGGAGAAGCAGAGTTTGGGTTGTGGATGAGAATATCAAAGGTACCTGGAGAACAGAGATCATGACATAATATATGTCCATTCTAGCCTCACAGAGTATTTCTTCATGGGTGCAGCACACCAACATGGCACATGTATACACATGTAACAAACCTGCACATTGTGCACATGTACCCTAGAACTTAAAGTATAATAAAAAATAAAAATAAATAAATAAATAAAATATGGGGGCCAGGTGTGGTGGCTCATGCCTGTAATCCCAATATTCTGGTGTGGTGGCTCATGCCTGTAATCCCAATATTTTGGGAGGCTGAGGCAGGAGGATTGCATGAGGCCAAGAGTTGGAGACCAGCCTTGCAACATGGTGAGACCTATCTCTACAAAAAAAAAAAAATATATTAGCTGAGTGTGGTGCTGCTCACCTGTAGTCCCAGCTGCTCAGGAGGCTGAGGCAGGAGGATCACTTGAGTCTAGGAGTTTGAAGTTTTAGTGAGCTGTCATCACATCATTGCACTCTAGCCTGGGTGACAGAGCAAGACTTTGTCTCTAAAATTAACAATAAAACATTTATGAAGAAATATGTGATTTGAGAGGGCGTATAGTATAATATTTAACAGCAAGAATTCAAGAGCCAGATTGCCTGAGTTTAAATCCACCTTTTAGTAGCAGTGTGACCTTGGACAGGTTACTTTAACCCAATTAGTTTTCCCTGAAAAATGGGGATAAATCTTAGTGTCTACTTCATAGGGTTTTTGTGAGGAGTAAATGAGTTAATATATGTAAAGTCCTTAGAATACTGCTAATATAGATAATAGAACTACTAGCCGTGTTATTTAAATGAAAACTAAGAATACCAGCCCTGTATACAACTACTCTTACCTTTTTCTTTTTTTTCCCCGAGCACTTATTTTCTGACGTATTAGACACTTAGTACATTTATGATATTTACAGTATATTGTTTGTCTTCCTTTCACTAGGACAGTGGTTTCATTGTGGTCCATGAACCAGCAGCATCAGCATCATCTGGGAACTTGTTAGAAATGCAAATTCTTGGGCCCAACCCCAGACCTGTTGAATCAGAAACTTTTAACAAGCAGTGTGTTTTCACAGCCCTCCAGGGGGTTTCTGATGAAGGCCAAGTGTGAAAACCTCTGAGCTAGAATGTAAGCTCAATATTATGTCTTTTTTTTCACTGTGTTTCCTAAGCACCAGAACAGTGCCTAGCACAGACTAGGTGCTCCATAGATATCTGTTGGATGATGGAATATGTGAATAGTGTGAATTGTTGGAAAGAAAATACTAATATATGATTGTGATTTGTTTCTATTCTACTGTTGTCCACATTTTCATTACTTTAAAAATGGGTATATTCTACCTATTAAAACAACAAAAACAGTATTTCTCCAAAGTACAGTCTCCATTCACTTTCTGCCTTTGAAGGATATTAGAGACAATGTGTCCTATTTTAGGAAGTTTTTGTGGCAGTGACTGTCCATTACCACATACAATAATTATTAATCCATTTAATATCTCATTAAGTACTTATGGCCATAATTTCTAGTCTTGGTTTTACAATCTCTGAAGAGGTCTCTCCAATTACTTTGGAGTACTATAATGTGCTATAATTTCTTAATCTAATCAATAATGTTAAATACCTGTGGTCATGGTTTCTAGTTTTGTTTTTGTCATACCTGAAGACGTCTCTCCATATGTCTTAATGGGTATCGTAAAAATATTCAAAGTTTTCCATTTTAAATCATTTAGATCAGTGTGTATAACACAAGACCCTATTATTTTCGGAGCCAGAAAAAATAATCACTATGGAGTACTGTAGTCAGCTGACCGATAAACACTAATTACTTATAGACTGTAGAATTTCAACTATTCTTTTTTTTTTTTTTTTTTTTTGAGACGGCGTCTCGCTCTGTCGCCCAGGCTGGAGTGCAGTGGCGCGATCTCGGCTCACTGCAAGCTCCGCCTCCCGGGCTTACGCCATTCTCCTGCCTCAGCCTCCCGAGTAGCTGGGACCACAGGCGCCCGCCACCTCGCCCGGCTAGTTTTTTGTATTTTTTAGTAGAGACGGGGTTTCACCGTGTTCGCCAGGATGGTCTCGATCTCCTGACCTCGTGATCCGCCCGTCTCGGCCTCCCAAAGTGCTGGGATTACAGGCTTGAGCCACCGCGCCCGGCCTAGAATTTCAACTATTCTAACTCCTCATATTTTTTACTGAATTTTGTGTTTGCTCTTAGGTTTTCGTAAGTATTTACTTTCGGAAACAATGGTGGTTCCTATTTATTGAGCCCTTATATTTGGCACTTGCTAAGTGAATGTTATGTGTATTATTTCTTTTAACCCTTTCAAACAACCCTTATGAGGTCAGTAGTCTTATAGTCCCTATTTGCAGATGAGAAAACAGGTTGGTTGAGAGGAATCTGTTGCTTTTAACTCCTGCATGGTGTGGGATCTAGTCAACTGTCAAGGTATAGAAATAAAGGATGTAAGTCCTCCATTTTGCCACAGTGAGGCGCCAAAAGCAAAGTAACCACATATTTATGAGCTGGTGAAACTGAAGTTATTTCCACAACTTTAAAGGGCCAAGATTAGGCATTATTGGACTGGAAATTCAAACCCCCATAAGGAAGAGAGGCTGCTCACCTTGGTCAGACATTAAGGTAGGCTTTCTGTAGTTCTGTTTTTCAGAGCTGTCTGTTTCCATTTTACTCCATGTCAGCATCCACCCAGTTTCCCAAAGGAGACAGAGTTGGTCCCAGAGAGTCCCTCACATGTGACTGATTTGGGCAGGCTTGTGGGGTGGGGGATAATGGTATTTGAAGTGGTTCATTCTTGCTCATGGTGCACATTCTTCCCAGGATGCCACCTTGCTGTTTGTAGTTGATTGTGACATCAATTCTAACTCCCTAAAAAGAGGAAGAGGTGTTTTGTTTTTTAAGCAAATTTTTTCCAGTTGTTAAAGGCTATACCCTGGGCGCACAAAAATGCCCCTCAGTTGTGTACCGTATACAGTTGTTTACTGTACAGAAAAGCCTTGGACTGGGAGTCAGCAGACTTGCACTCCAGAACTAGTGCTGCCGTACATTTGCTGTTCCGACGACTGGGGAGGCACTCCGTTTCTCCAGGGTCTAGTGTCCTCAGCGGTAAAGGCAGGAAGTTAGACTAGATGATCGCTGAGGTGCATCCTAATTCTAGCGTTCATTGGTTTCATAATTCTGAGCCTGAAGAATTTTTGAAAAGCAGCTGTCGATCCCTCTCAGTTGGGTAGAGATCAGCTTCTTGAATAATCTGCCTCCCTGGCTTTATTATCACAAGAAATGATTTCAAAGGCTTCTGTTTTGTTTTGTTTTAAATCTTAGAAGTCCAGAAAGGATCTCATAAATGTAGTGAAGTTCTTTAAAAGTATGTTAAGTTATAGAGCACTCATAAGAGGAAAGTGTTTTATGAAATCAGGTAGGAAATGGAATATTCCAGCACACAGAAGTTAGTGAAAGGAGAGAGGTTCTGTGGTCTTCTTCTCCCCCTTTCATTTATGTAGTTACTTTCCTGGAATCATTCTAGAATTTGCCTCTTGAGAATGCAGATTTTCATACCCATTAACAAAGGAAGAATAAAGGAGGAGACTTTATGACTAAACACAGTTGTAGAAAAATCTAGGAAAGGAACGAGCTAGGAAGGAAATGTACGTATGTGTACAGTACTGCTTCCTACTGTCTGGCTTGGATCAGGAGTGAGCATGCCTGAATTTGGAGATGTGCGGACTCAGAGCAGTGATGATGCTCAGCACTTTTGGGACAGCTTATTACAAAGTGATATAATACTGCTCCGTGGAAGTAGCCGGTTTTGACTGAAGGTATTATTTCAGTACTGGTAGCTAAGAACACAGCCCCCTCACAGATAGTAATAGCTGCTTTGGTGCTCATTTCAGTTACATCATAGATGGTCAAGAGTCATACCGTTTGCCGTGGTGAACCTTCCCCTACTTTTTCTTTTTTTTTTTTTTTTTTTTTTGAGACGGAGTCTCGCTCTGTCGCCCAGGCTGGAGTGCGGTGGCGCGATCTCGGCTCACTGCAAGCTCCACCTCCCGGGTTCACGCCATTCTCCCGCCTCAGCCTCCAAGTAGCTGGGACTACAGGCGCCCGCCACCACGCCCGGCTAGTTTTTTGTATTTTTAGTAGAGACGGGGTTTCACCATGTTAGCCAGGATGGTCTCGATCTCCTGACCTCGTGATCCACCCGCCTCGGCCTCCCAAAGTGCTGGGATTACAGGCTTGAGCCACCGCGCCCGGCCCTACTTTTTCTTTTTAAACAACAAACAGAGCCATGGGTTTTGTGAGTAATATGGAGAAAAATGTCTGGAGTATCTTGTGTATATTAAGGGGGTGTCACACAACAATGAATGAGACATAGTAAAGAGTGTGTTGTCATTTGCGCTTTCAGGCAGTAGCCGCATCTAAGGAGGTTTATAGTTCTAGGATCTATGGCACAGTAAACATGACAAAATAAATTTATGTGTTTCAGAGGAACTTGGTCTCAAGTTGAGATTATAGAATATATGCATCTAAAATGATTTATGGTCACTTAAAAAGTTGGATACATGGACAGGTGTGGTGGCTCACACCTGTAATCCCAACACTTTGGGAGGCTGAGGTTGAGGATTGCCTGAGTCCAGGAGTCAAGACCAGCTTTGGCAACTTGTGAGGTTGCCATGAGATAGTGAGGCTCCATCTCTATCAAAAAAAAATTAGCTGGGTGTGGTGACTTGCACCTGTAGTCTCAGTTACTTGGGAGGATGAGGCAGGAGAATTGCTTGAGCAGGTGGGAGGATTGCTTCAGTCTGGGAGGTCGAGGCTGCAGTGAGCCGTAATCATGCCACTGCACTCCAGCCTGAGTGAAACTCTGTCTCAAAAAAAAAAAGATACAACTGACATTAGATGCTGTTGTGGTTAACAAAATGTAAATCCATATAAAGCATTACAGTGATATTACATCTTATGTAGGATTGGATTCAAAAGTCAGGGCTTGACTGGGTGCAGTAGCTCACACCTGTTATCCCAGCACTTTGGGAGGCAGAGGTGGGTGGACCACATGAGGCCAGACTGGCCAACATAGTGGAACCCCCTCTCTACCAAAAAAATAGAAAAATTATCTGGGTGTGGTGGTGCACTCCTGTAATCCCACCACTCAGGAGGCTGAGGCACGAGAATCACTTGAACCCGGGAGTTGGAGGTTGCAGTGAGCTGAGATGATGCCACTGCAGTCCAGCCTGGGCAACAGAGTGAGGCACGGTCTCAAAAAAAAGTCAGGTCTTAAGATGAAAATCAGAGTAGACAAATCATCTAAGAAAATCTCAGGATAGCAACTGAATACCCACAGGCCATTTCTTCATAAGCCCAGCTCATCTGTTCTCTTTTGCAGTGGAATGGCTGAGGTGGATGGATCACTTGAGGTCAGGAGTTTGAGATCAACCTGGCTAACATGGTGAAACCCTGTCTTTACTAAAAATACAAAAAAATTAGCTGGGCATGGTGATGGGCACCTGTAACCCCAGCTGCTCGGGAGGCTGAGGCAAGAGAATTGCTTGAACCTGGGAGGCGGAGGTTGCAGTGAACCGAGACCGAGCCACTGCATTCCTGTCTGGGTGACAGTCTCCAGAAAAAAAAAAAAAAAAAAAAAGATTGCTTTTTAGTTGGTGGAAGTGCTGCTGGCTTGTGTTTAGGAGTCATATTGAAAAAAGCTGTAAAAGACTATATCTCCATACATGCTACAGCATAGATGAACCTTGACTTTATGCTAAGTGAAATAAGCTAAACACAAAGGACAAATACTGTATGATTCCACTTAACAGTGTACCTGGAGTAGTGAAATTCATGGAATGGGGAGGTGTTTAATGGTATGGAATTTCAGTTTGAGATGATAAACAAGTTCTGGAGAACAGTTAGTGGTGATGGCTCCACAACGGTGTGAATGTACCTAGCCACTAAGCTATACACTTACAAATGGTCAAAATGGCAAATTTTATGTTACATGTATTTTGCCACAATTTAAAAAAGAAACAAAGACTATATCCCCAGACTATGAAGGTACTTCCAAAAGACGAGTTCAAAAAGTCGGAGGTTGCAGTGAGCCAAGATCACCTCACTGCACCCCACTCTGTCTTGAAAAAAACAAACATTGTAAACGATGGTAACTTTGTGGTGATAAGTAGATTATGTGTAGATTTCCAAGGAGAACATTCATTTGGATGTATAAATTGTTTTTAAAAAATCAAGCTCCTCATAAACGGAGTTAATTTTTGCTTGTTAGATATGAAGGGATGACCTACTTCCTCATTTTATAGTCAGTGAAGGAGGAGGTGCAGTCCCAAAGAAATGAAGGAAATTATCCAAGTTTACATGCTGAGTCAGGCCTGAACCTGGCACCAGAACCTCACCCCCCTGACTAACCAGGAAAGGCATTTGTATGCCTTTGCCCCATACAAATGTTTACCAGGTGACAGCATTCTGGTACCACCTTCATGATTTTTGCCATCCAAGTATCATTATTATGTCACTTATATTTTCTTTTCTTTTTTTTTTTTTTGAGGTGGAGTCTCACTGTAGCCCAGGCTGGAGTGCAGTGGCACAATCTTGGCTCACTGCAAGCTCCGCCTCCCAGCTTCATGCCATTTTCCTGCCTCAGCCTCCCGAGTAGCTGGGACTACAAGCGCCCACCACCACACCTGGCTAATTTCTTGTATTTTTTAGTAGAGATGGGGTTTCACTGTGTTAGCCAGGATGGTCTTGATCTCCTGACCTCATGATCTGCCCACCTCAGCCTCCCAAAGTGCTGGGATTACAGGCGTGAGCCACTGTGCCTGGCCTTGTCACTTACATTTTCTTTGTGTCAACTTATTTCATGTAAAATACATTTATTTAAAACAACGTTATTTTAAAATGAAACTTGCTATCATATTTTAGATGGAAAACCTGTAGTATAAGTGATCAGAAAACACAATGAAGACAATACTGTTTTAGTTAGATGTTGTTGTTTTGAAGCTAAAGCCTGTTCTATTTTTGTTCAAAGGGGAGATTAGTAATTTTTAGGTATTAAAGATACAGTTAACCAAAGGGATGGAATGGGAAAGGCTGAAAGGGGAATGAATAACGTCTCATTGTTTGAGTCATTACCAGTGCCACACCCAGAGAAAAACAAGCACCATACCAGGCAGGCAGTCTCCCAGCAAGCAGAGGGGATAGAATTTTTAGTTTTGCAGAAAAGTAGTAGATACGAGTTAACATAGAAGTGCTTCACTGTGGGAGTGAAGGTAGGGGGTTTCAGAGAGTCACTATTGATAAACATTCTTTTTTTTTTTTGAGACGGAGTCTCGCTCTGTCGCCCAGGCTGGAGTGCAGTGGCGCAATCTCAGCTCACTGCAACCTCCACCTCCTGGGTTCAAGCATTTCTCTACCTCCGTCTCCCAAGTAGCTGGGATTGCAGGTGCCTGCCACCATGCCCGGCTAATTTTTGTATGGTTAGTAGAGACGGGGTTTCACCAGGTTGGCCAGGCTGGTCTTGAATTCCTGACCTCGTGATCCACCTGCCTTGGCCTCCCAAAGTGCTGGGATTACAGGCATGAGCTACCACGCCCTACCATAGGAAGCTTATTCTAAGCAGAGGGAATGGCCTTTACAAATGTGTGGAAATAGTAATAAGCATTTGAAACTTATCTATCTTTTCTAGAAGAGAAGAAGAAGTTGATCAGGGATTTTGATGAAAAGCAACAGGAAGCAAATGAAACGGTGAGAACAAGGAACAAATTTTGTTTCTTCTACCTGGTGTTGGTCTTTTCCAGAAGTAATGCTATGAACTGGTCACAGATTAACTGTTCCTGTCCATTGATCTTGATTTTGACTATTTCTTACTAAATGAAGCCAGTTGATGGGGATGGTTGTTGAGGGGGTTTGACAAACACAAATGGATAAAGCCTGAAGACGCTCGTGAAATATGACTCTTTGGTAATATATTGCTGATGTGAGTAGTGAGGGCATTCTCATACTTTTACCCAAGCAATCTTTTAAAATCTGTTGTTTCTTTTGCTTGTTTGTTTTTGAGACGGAGTCTTGCTCTGTCGCCCAGGCTGTAGTGCAGTGGGCAATCTCGGCTCACTGCAAGCTCCACCTCCTGGGTTCACGCCGTTCTCCTGCCTCTGCCTCCCGAATAGCTGGGACTACAGGCGGGCACCACCACATCCTACTGATTTTTTGTATTTTTAGTAGAGACGGGGTTTCACCGTGTTAGCCAGGATGGTCTCGATCTCCTACCTCATGATTTGCCCACCTCGGCCTCCCAGAGTGCTGGGATTATAAGGCATGAGCCACTGTGCCCAGCCTAAAATCTGTTTTTAAGAGCTGGCCATTAAGATAGGTTACTGGTCAGTGTGGTGGCTTACGCTTGTAATTCCAACACTTTGAAATGCCAGGGTTGGAGGATCACTTGAGGCCAGAAGTTCAAGACCAGCTCGGGCAACCTAGGGAGACCCCCATCTCTACCATAAAAAAAATTACCGAGGTGTGGTGGTGCATGCCTCCGGACCCAGCTACTCAGGAGGCTGAGGTGGGAGGATCACTTCAGCCTGGTAGGTCAAGCATGTGGTTAGCCACAATTGCACCACCGCACTCCGGTCTGGGTGGCAGAGCAAGACCCTGCCTCAAAAAAAAAAAAAAAAATTACTGTTCTTTGTTAAACTTAGTGTCACAGAAAATGTAGTTTAGAGGTAATTCTAACCATGTCCCTTTCTGCCTTAAAATCAACATAGTAGCTGGACTTGGTACCTCAGGCAAGACATGCATGAGTCTCAGTTGGCACCCAAAGTTTGTCAGAAGTTGGTTCAGTTTACTGAACAGTTTAATAACTGCTTCTCTTCACCTGTGGCTTTTCTTTTTTTTTCGCTCCAGCCCTATGGAAGCAAGAGTTCTTTGACTCCATCTCATTATACTCTAGCTTCAGCAAACCCGTTAAGATTGGGGCCAAAATTCTGGTCGCTGCTAGTACTCTGCAGAAATAATTGCCCCTGTATTTGCTACCCCAGAGCAGATAAAGAAAAAAATTATCTTTTGGCCAGCGAACTTCCTTCTTGCTTGTTCAGTTTCCCAGTTATCACAGTGAAGTTCTGAGAAGGAAGCATATCTGCATCCTTTTCTCTGTTTTGCATCTGTTTTAAGAAAGACCAGGCCACCAGACCGTGGAAACTATCTTCTTCCTAATGAGGGTACTAGGAGCTTTTCTTAATACCTATGTGCAGCTGGGCATATCCGTGATACCTGTTTGTAGCCATTCTCCTGTTTCAGTTAATACCTTGGTAGCATTTTTAAAATCTTCTACCTACTACTGATTTGTTTGATGCTCAGATACTTGTTTTCTCTAAATTCAACAAAAGTAATAATCCTAGTCTGACCATTCCAGGCAGATGAAAATAATTTAGGGCCTCTTGTGAACATGTCCAGGTGTTATATTTTACTTATCCCAGAAAAATAGAAGTCTGATTCCCCTAAAGCACCCTGCTCTAGAGTAGGCCCCTGGTTGTCTCTAGACAAACTTAATTGATTTTCAGAAAGAGGAGCAGGAGAAGGGAAGAACCCTGATGCCAGACCCCTATCACTTTTAGTACGGTAGACTTCAAAGCACTTTTTGATGGCAGTGTTCAATCATACCAGGCTAAAAACTTGGTATATTGAAGAGAGCTGAGAGAATTTGAAGATTTTGAACCCTGACTCCTTTTCTGTTTAATTTTTTTTTTTTTTTTAAATAGAGATGAGGTCTTGCTATGTTGCCCAGGCTGTGCTCAAATGATCCTCCTGCCTCGGCTTCCCAAAGTGCTGGGATTACAGGTGTGAGCCACTGTGCCTGGCCTGGACTCCTTCTTTTTGTGTAATCTTGAGCAGGTTTCTTTAAGTTTTTTATATGAAATGGAGCATTTCCTCTACCTTATTGACTTGTGAGGATTAAATGGAGAATGTATATAAAAATGTTTAGTAAGCTATAAAGTACTTCCTGTTTTTCCATTCATTCATTCAGTTCATATATTTTGAAGGCCTGCTCTGTGCTTGCTAGACAGTACGCCAGGCATTCAGAATGAGAGGAACGTGCCAGACATGGTCCCTGCCTCATGGAGCATATGGTTATTTGCTTGGTGTAGTCCAAATAAATAAGTAGTTTGATTAGTCCAAACTAGGCATATTTC
This sequence comes from Theropithecus gelada, assembly GCF_003255815.1. Classification (NCBI taxonomy): domain Eukaryota; kingdom Metazoa; phylum Chordata; class Mammalia; order Primates; family Cercopithecidae; genus Theropithecus; species Theropithecus gelada. The sequence continues at coordinate 69,044,293 of NC_037675.1, read as the reverse complement.
TAAATGAGTGCAGGAAGAACCAGGCTATCCACTCACTACTTTCTGCCTTCCCAGCTGGCAGAGATGGAGGAGGAACTACGTTACGCACCCCTGTCTTTCCGTAACCCCATGATGTCTAAGCTTCGAAACTACCGGAAGGACCTTGCTAAACTCCATCGGGAGGTGAGAAGCACACCTTTGACAGCCACACCTGGAGGCCGAGGAGACATGAAATATGGCATATATGCTCTAGAGAATGAGCATATGGTAAGTTTTAGCTGTTGTTTTTTTTTTTTTCCTTAAGGGCCTATATTGTTAGGGTATTTCATGTTATCAATGTACACTAGATTCTTGTTTCATTTTTTTCACCCTTATCCTCTTTTTTGCATCCAGGTCCTGTTATCCCCTTGGTATCTGCTCTATTTAATGCAGGCCTTTTGAACCATATGCATATTTAGATTTCTTTTTATCCTTAATATAATACAGTCTTACAATAAAAAAAAAAAACAGTGCTTTGTATGTACTAGTATATAAGTGTTACCTATTCTTATTATCTGGATTCTGTATTCTGACCCATTGATCTAATTTCTTTTCTCCTTGATCTTTTTTATTCTTTCATATAAATTTTAGAATCACTTTCTCAAGTATGCCTGGAAAATTCAGTTAGGTTTCTAATTTATCAGAATATTGTTACACAATCAATCCAAGCTTTCCTTTACCTTAATGTCAAGATGGCCCAACAACTGAGATACAGTAACCAATGCAGGACGCTTCTCGAGAAGGAACTTTCTATCTTTTTATTCTGTGGTAATGGAAAGTGAGCCAGACTGCCTGTCTGGCTTTCAGGATTCTGATTTATAAAATTGGACTAATTGAACATCTGTATTCTGAAACCATCTAGAGCAGCTGGATTGTTAAAGGAATAAAACATCTGAAAGATTAAATATGCTGCATTTGGTCTGTCTTCCACAAACACAACACAAAGTAGAAATTCTCTGGCAAGTAGCATGGCAGAGAAATAGAAAGGGGCCCACCAGTCCAGACTGAACAGAGGTAGAAAGGCTCATACTCCAATTTTAAACAAATCCTGTTTCACGATGCATCCTGATTATAGTTTAAGAGACATTCAGAATGATATTGGCTTGACATGGCTGATGCCAAAACTAGACCGCTTGAGAATGAAGTATTTAAAATTTTCAAATGGATGCACGAGGGATCACTACAGACTAGAAGCTGACAGAAGATCACTTAAAGGGAGACTGGAAAAAAAGGCAGGCAGGTGGAGCTGGTGAAAGTGGGAGTTGTAAAAGTGACTTTAGTCATGTTGCCAAAGTTGGGGAGGAAGTCCAAACAATTTTGCCTTAAAATTATGAGTTTCAGAAATTATTAAAACATAATTTAGGTATCCATACCTTCAGTAAAGTTATTGTTCCAAATCTGTCTGAAGTTCATTTATGTGATCTGATCTTTTCTTGGTCATTTTTTAGCCTACTCAGTTGAAAATCTGCATCTTTTATTTTGAAAACCTTTTTCCTTCTTCCTTTGTGCTAACCTAACTGATTTTATTTGAACCTCATTCAGTGGTTTCCTCATCTGCTGGTCTGTATGCCATTTATTAAGTCAAAATGCTACAGAGCGCCGGGCACGGTGGCTTATGCCTGTAATCCTAGCACTTTGGGAGGCCAAGGCCGGTGGATCACCTGAGGTCAGGAGTTCAAGACCAGCCTGGCCAACATGGTGAAACCCTGTCTCTACTGAAAACACAAAAATTAGCTGGGCGTGGTGGCAGCTGCCTGTAATCCCAGCTACTCGGGAGGCTGAGGCAGCAGAATTGCTTGTACCGAGGAGGCAGAGGCTGCAGTGAGCTGAGATCGTACCACTGTACTCTAGCCTGGGCGACAGAGTGAGACTCCGTCTCAAAAAAAAAAAGAAAAGGAAAAAAAGAAAATGCTTCTTGCTACTTCTGCTCTGGGAGCCAATCTTTTGGCTTCTTGGTCCTGCCAGTGATCACCTGCTCTGTAATAGGCCTCTGTGAGCTGGGTTCCTTTTGAGTGTGTGTGTGCGTGCGTGTGTGTGTGCACACGCGCGCTTTGAACAGCTAAGAACTTGGAGCTGCCTCCATTTCTGTCAGTGGTTGTTAATTCTGGCCTGACAAGGCTACTTTTGTCTTCATGCTGTCTGTGTTTAGGATTACAGGTGGAGTAAAACTTCGGTGGGGATTTAGAAAATTAGGGCAGTTGAGAAATTAGGGCAGATGGGGAAGCTTGCTCAAGCCCCAGATACTAATTTCCCTGAGACCAAATCACCCCCAGTGTGGCAGCCTCAAGGCTTTTTGTTTGACCTTAGGTGAAGTTCTTTTTGGGGCTCCCCAAGAGGGTAACCACATACGTTTTTTCCAGAATGTGGTAGTGTCTCAGACTTCTACAAAATTTCTTTAGATGCTGAAAAGAAGAATTGTAGTCATCTAGGCAATACCACCCCGAACCTGCCTGATCTCAGAAGCTAAGCAAGTCAGGCCTGGTTAGTACTTGGATGGGAGACCACCTGGAAATACCAGGTGCTGGAGGCTTAAAACAAATAACAGAATAGCTTGTTCATGGTCCTTCAGTCCTCAGTACCAGTCAAGTGGGAATCTTCAGTGAATTAACCTTTTTCTAGGGCTGCGGAGTTTAGTTGGTTTGCTCATAGCACTATGGAAGTTACAGGCTATATGCATTAATCAGGTAGCTCCCACATCTGGGCTGCCACCTTTCAGAAGTTGATAGTCCAGGAGACACATGAACCAGTTCAGATTCATCACAAACACAGGGAAAGTGCTCCAGTATTTTTAATCCATCTTTCCTTGCCTCATGTAAGTGTAAAAGACAGTGGAGTGGGGGTATTGTGATCTATTGATTCATTTCAGGTTCTGCTTTAGTCTGTGACCTTGAAAAGAATCATTAGCTGCTTTGGTTCTGTCTTAAAAGGAATGAAAATTATTGCTCACTGTATTCTTTCTAACATGGGGAAGGTCATGAGGAATATGCTGGCAATGAATTTATAATGGAAAAAGTCTAACATTTCTCTTCCATACTCCTTTCAGAATCGGCTACAGTCTCAAAGGGCAATGCTTCTGCAAGGCACTGAAAGCCTGAACCGGGCCACCCAAAGTATTGAACGTTCTCATCGGATTGCCACGGAGACCGACCAGATTGGCTCAGAAATCATAGAAGAGCTGGGGGAACAACGAGACCAGTTAGAACGCACCAAGAGTAGAGTAAGTCTGGGCAGACAGGGAAAGGGGCAAGTATGGGGAAATTAGGGGGCCACTGCACCTGGAAACCATACTAAGACCAAAAGCTACAGCAGTTCTGTATTCAGGGAATAGTCTTTTTTAAGTTCTTATGCTTTTCTCAATTTTTATTTATTAATTTTTGAGATAGCGTCTCACTGTGTCACCCAGACTGGAGTGCAGTGGCGTGATCTCCACTCACTGCAACCTCCACATCCTGGGTTCAAGCGATTCTCTTGCCTCAGCCTCCTGAATAGCTGGGATTGCAGGCATGTGCCACCACGCGTAGCTAATTTTTGTATTTTTAGTAGAGACGGGGTTTCACCATGTTGGCCAGGCTGATCTCAAACTCCTAACCTCAGGTGATCCATCCGCTCTGGCCTCCCAAAGTGCTAGGATTACAGGCATGAGCCACTGTGCCTGGCCGCTTTGCTCAATTTTTAGTTTGCTTGGCCGAGAGATCTCCCTTAGAAGCAATTTTACCCCTAAGAATTAGACATCATTGGAAATTTTTGCTTCAGTGAAGGGAAAAAAAGATGGAAGAAACCTGATTTCTACACTTATAAGATTACAGAAATTAATAAGGATAAAGTGGCTGTATTCTCTCTTTGGCAAGAGAAATAATATGTCAAAAGGCACTTAAGGATTCAAAGCTTCCAATCTGAGATTTTAATTTTTCACACATCTAATAGAGTATTCTGCTATTCTTACAAAAACATCATCTACTTATACCCTGTCATTTAGAGCCAAGGCTATTTTCCAGATTTCGTAAAATAGTACCACAGTTTATAGATTTATAAATTATGCTTCAGTCCTGGACTCTAACCCTTTACTATTATCTAAGTAAAAGTAAAAAAAAAAAAAAAAGTAATAGGGAATAAAGTCTCTAAGGATTATCCAGTAAGGTAAACTGGATCGTTGTGGAAAGAAAACAAATATTTAAACCAAATGATGACTATATCAGGGACCTCTAGTCTACTGTCACTCTGAGAGCCTCAGAAAAATAACTCATTTATTTTTTCCTTTCCATAAATGAGTTAACCTATGTAGGAATTTTTTAGTTTTTTAGAGACAGGGTCTTGCTCTGTCACCCAGGCTGGAGTGCAGCAGTGTAATTAGAACTTACTGTAGCTTCAAACTCCTGGGCTCAAGTGATCCTCATGTGTAGCTGGGACTGCAGGCATGTGCTACTGTGCCTGGCTAATTGTTTTAATTTTTTGTGAAAACGGGGTTTCACTATGTTGCCAAAGTTGCTCTCGAACTCCTGGGCTCGAGCAATCATTCCACCTTGGCCTCCCAAAGCGCTAGGATTACAGGCATGAGCCACTGTGCCCGGCTGGAATTTTTAAATTAGTACAATTTGCCAATTGAATGCTGTATTCTTAATAGCAGAAGGCAAATCAATTTGAAAAACATACTGTGGCCAAGATTTGGACAGGAAAATACTAGCTTAGTGTGAAGATTTGAGTAGATTTTCTTAGTAGCTACAATTCTCCATTAAGTCAGAGTAGTGCCTGCCCTCTTCAGTGAAAATTCACAATAAAGTACTACATTCAAGGAAAGCTATGGAGAATGTAACTTGCTTTCAGATTGTGTGGGTTTTGGTTTTTGAACATACCAGGTAGATTGGTTGAATTTAAAAGCCCAGGAGGCCAGGCTCACACCTGTAATTTTAGCACTTTGGGAGGCTGAGGTGGGGGGATGGCTTGAGCCTAGGAGTTTGAAACCAGCCTGGGCAACATAGTGAGATCTCATCTCTACTAAAAATCAAAAAAAGTAGCAGGGTATGGTGGCATGCACCTGTGATCCCACCTTACTTGGGGACAGGTAGGGGTATTGCTTGAGCCTGGGAGGTCAAGGCTGTAGTGAGCTGCAATTGCAGCACTGCACTCCAGCCTGAGTGACGGAGCAAGACCCTGTTTCAAAGAAATAAAAGCCACGGAATGAGCTGAGAGGTCAGCTTACCAAGGCCACTGGGGAATGGGAACAGATGGCAGGTAGCCATCTGCTGGAGGTGAAATATCCTCCAGCTGTCCAGATTAGTAGCAGGCAGTTGAAAGTTACATGGAGGTTCTTTTCACAATTCAATGCAACCGTCTCTTAAGAGGGTAAAGAAAAAAGATAACCAGATCCCAAAAGTAGTAACCGGCCAGCCTACAAAAACAAATGCCAACTCAAGAGGCTGTCCTGGAATTTGGCTGATGAAATTCAAATCTTTAGTTGCTCTATAGTCACTGGCTATCCAGTCTGCTGGCTACACTTGAAGCCTTCCCTTTTGGAGTAGCCACGGTAGAAGATTAGCTCAGTCTCAGGAGTCCATTCCCAGTAGCAACCTAGGAAGATGATTCCTAAGCCTACTTAATGAGTACTAAAATATCTTGTCATTTCCAGGTTCTTCTACTTACACTCGAAGGCCATCATTTAAATTGGCTTGATTTCTTGGAATTTTTCAATATATATTCCTTAATGCCTAGTGTTAATCTAGGGATATTCAGTTGTACAGAGTATACTTTTTAAAGAGGGAAATAATCACTATTTTCTCTTCTCAGCTGGTAAACACAAGTGAAAACTTGAGCAAAAGTCGAAAGATTCTCCGTTCAATGTCCAGAAAGTAAGTTTTATTAAAGTCATGAAATTTCTCTTAACTCAATGGCTTTCAACCAAAAAGCTTAAAATAGTGACTTACGAAGGTCCTAATAAAGCACCTCAGCAGCTGACGCATAGTCCCCATATACTCAGTACCACCCAACAGACCAGAATAAATACACTAAGGAATATGGTCTTGAATAATTAAATAGCTCAGGATAAAATCATTTGTTAAAAGTATATACTGCTTTGACTTGGAGCAGTGAAAAATTTCTCCACTGAAAAGATATTTAATCACAGCTAATGTTCTTTAGAGAAGGCAACACATGGGAATAACAGCTTCCTATTCCTTGAAATATATTTGTATAATCTCGGCCGGGCATGGTGGTTCACACCTGTAATCCCAGAACCTTGGGAGGCCGAAGCGGGCAGATCACAAGGTCAGGAGTTCAAGACCAGCCTGGCCAAGATGGTGAAACCCATCTCTATTAAAAATACAAAAAAATTAGCTGGGCATGGGGACGGGCACCTGTAATCCCAGCTACTCAGGAGGCTGAGACAGAGAATTGCTTGAACCCAGGAGGCGGAGGTTGCAGCGAGCCAAGATGGCGCCACTGCACTCCAGCCTGGGAGACAAAGCGAGACTACGTCTCAAAAAAAGAAAAAAAAAAAAAGAAATATATTTGTAAAATCTTGATTAGAAAGCAGTTTCACCTGCATAGTACTTGCTTTTGGCTCTGCTTGCCCTTCATGGGAGTCAGCTCCTTTTCTGGAAGTTCTGTCTTGTAGGGAAGAAGTAGACTTTTAAAAATAAAACCCTTGGGGAGTTGTCAGGGTTCGTGGGCAGTAACTGAGCCAAGATGCTGCAGAATCTGCTGGCATTGTCAGGTTGCCCAGAGGACCATGAGCGTTGCTTCACGCAGGCATTTTGAAAATAAAGGTCTAGAAAACACAAGCTGTTTCAGGAGAAGAACAGAATTCCAGTGCATCTAAAGGGTGGTGGAGCTGATGACCTTCTGTATAGAGCCACCGTGGTTCTCAATTAGTGAAACAGCATATGCCATGCATCAGCTGACTGTGGTTTCATTTCCCAAGAAACAGGATTGACTTCAGTCATCACAGCAGTGACTTGATTCAGTTTCATTCAGCTCTCTATGGACTCCTAGTCTGATAAATAACTAAGTCCTTCTTTGAGGATCAAAATTTGAATTGTACTAACTGCCACCAATAAAGTAGTCTTTATCAAAAATAAAAACCAAAATCGTTGAGTGCTAACAGACAAATCCAGGGCAGAAATATTGCCACTGAGGTTGAAGTTGGGGGTAAGAGGGTATTGTACGTGACCTTGGGCACAGGTGGCCTAGCATGAAACAAAACTACAACCCACTCATGGAGCTAGCAGGAGGGGTGGGATTTTCCTACAGTGATAAATTCCTTGTGGAACAGGGAGAAACCTAGAGTGAACATGAAAACTAGAGGTTGGATTCTTCGTGTAAACAACAGATAGTAAAATGTTTAAGCTCCTATAGTACCTTTATAACATATCCATTTGGGTTGATATAGTAAAATTTTTAAGCTCCTATACTACCTTTATAACATATCCATTTGGGTTGATAGGAGAGCAAAGGGAAAAACAGGGCAGAGGGAAGAAGTTTCCAAGGGATTGAAAGGTATTACCCAGGCTTCTAGTTACTTATCCTAGGGCCGGACCCATCCTGAGCTGGATGTATATATGATTACTTTTTCTAGCTAACCCGTCTTTCTAGAAAAGCTATTTTTAAAGGAAGTAACTACCATTTGAACACATTTCAGAATCCATTTTTATGCTTTGGTTTTTATTGTCTCAGTTTAACATTTCTGTGAGGTAGACAGTATTATCCCTAAATGACAGCTAAAGAACCTTATGAGTATTTCCTGGTAAGTGGCTGTGTGATCAAACAAACAGCCTCAGAGTATCCAGCTGTGGTTCCAGGTCTAACCCCAAAATGTTTAGAAGGAAGGTTATCCAAACTTCTGACTACTCCCCACTTTGCTTCTCTTTGTAGAGTGACAACCAACAAGCTGCTGCTTTCCATTATCATCTTACTGGAGCTTGCCATCCTGGGAGGCCTGGTTTACTACAAATTCTTTCGCAGCCATTGAACCTCTATAGGGAAGGGTTTGTGGACCAGAACTTTGACCTTGTGAATGCATGATGTTAGGGATGTGGATGGAATAAGCATATTGCTGCTGTGGGCTAACAGTTCAGGGATGCACTGTGTAGCCAAACTGTGGGAGGAGGGAGGAAAGATGGAAAACCACTTAAATGTGAAGGAACAGCAACAAGACCAGTATGATATACCAAGGTAATAAATGCTGTTTATGACTTCTTTAAATTTACATAGTACTGTAGCATATTAATACCCTGTGAACTGCAAAAGGCCAAATACATTTACAGTAGTATTGGTCACCAAAATAGAGGGGAAACTTTACAATTGTGAGAATGTGTAAATGTTCTCATTAAGGCAGTATTGACCCAGACAACCATTTTGTATCTATCTGTCCCCTCAATGCCTCATAATTCTGGAATGCCCGTTGTGAAACATGTCAGTGCACAGTATATCCTAAATTCTCACACGTGCTTGATTTTCTGATTCATCTGGTGAACTGGGAGTAGGAAGTTGGCCATAGACAATATGCCCTCCTTCTCTTGTCTGACCAAAACTTGAAGCAATCACATCCACTGCCAGGTTAGCTGTAGTCTTCGCCTCTTCCTCTGAGGTGGCCAACTGAGGATTGACTTCAACAAGATCCAGTGCTGACAGCAACCCTGGAGGAACAAAGTGTGACAAAACCTCAAATTCCCTTGCTACTACTCTCAGTGAGGGTCATCCCACTGGGACAGGGAGAACAAGCCAAGGTGAAAACAAGAGTCCGTTTTGTAGTAGAAAATACCTATTTTCAGGAAGCCCCTTGCACCTCATCCTCTTGGCCGTGAATTTAAGTTAAAACACTGTTATGCTACAGTAGATTAAAAGAAACCTTTAAGATAACGAAATAAACCATCTTTGTTCAACTAACATAATAGGCATAATTGTCAGGCCTTCTGGAAAAGGAAAAGGCTTGGTGTTGGGTGGGGGAGGTTTTCATCCTGCTTGTTGGCAAAATGTATGCCATCTCCAGTATGACTAGGAACCTTCCAGATGCCTGCCTGGAAATGAATCAAGTATGAAGGCAGAGGAAATCTCCCACTTTGACTAGCTAAACTCCATTCCCACTTTTGAACTCTAATGTGTTATCTGTATCTGTTAGAGCACCACACCATATGCCCTGAAATGTAGTTATTACTGCAAGCCTCATTCTCATCCCTGCAGGCCTGAGCTCTGGAGGCAGGTTCCACATCTAACACATCTTTTGTCTCCCAGCAGACTGACCCAGTATCTTGTACTTGATCAAGAGAAGATTCAGCCATATGTTAGTTATTTTATTTGGACTCCAGTTACCTTCTGTTAAGGTTTGAGAACTTCTGTCAAAGTTCTCAGTATTGTTCCTTTGGCCTGGAGCAAGTGGAAGGGAAGCTTAAACCAGAAGAACCTATCCAGACCTGCTAACATGCTCACCCTTCTAAATGCCTCATTGCTCTGTAGAAATTAACTTTTTAGTTGGTTATTCTGGATGAAGCATGATCTGAACAAGCTAGTATTCAGGAATACAAGTATCTGAGAATATTTAGGGTGGCCATAAAGTCTGGAAACACAGGCGAATGTACCTAATGGTTTATTGATATTACACTATAGTACATGATGTGCTCAATGCCATATGTCCATTCAGCATCTTCCCTTATTAGCAATGTGTAGTTGAGTGTATGGTGCCAAACTGCAACCAACAGGTGTATTACTGTAGCATTTCCATCATTTCCTGCACATGGACCTGTGTTCCTGATTTGTCTCTTGATTTCTACTGACTAAACCTGCACCTTTAGCATATCCCAGAAGTGGTAATCAAGGTTTGCAGTATTAGAAATACATACATGACTTATGTTTCCAGACTATTGCCACCCTTTAAATGAAGCAAACTGCTTTAGGTATCTAGTTGACAGCATTATAACAGTGCAGTGGCACAGTCATGGCTCACTGCAGACTCAACCTCCCAAGTAGTTGGGACACCTGGCTAATTTTTTGTAGAAACAGGGTCTCACTATGTTGCCCAGGCTGGTCTTGAACCCCTGGGGTCAAGTAATCCTCCTGCCTTGGCCTCCCAGAGTACTGGGATTATAGGTATGAACCATTGTGCCTAGCCCCATGAGTGTCTTTTGGAGTAAAATATTGTAGCATGGGAACAAAGAGACAAGCCATGGCCGCTGCCACGTATAAGTGCTAGAGGTTATAACCCCTGCTCTAAAGTGGTGTTTTTAGGAAGCAAAGCAGAGAATTGAACTCCCAGGTTCTCTGACCAATAACCTAAGGACCACTGGCAACATCTAAGATTGCAGATCTGAGAATCAGATACTACCTGCCTTTCTATACTGCCTAAGGTTCTAGCAGGCTGTGGCACTAAGGAGACCATTTCTCAATGTCAGTTTCTATCCCATCTAGTCAGTGGTTCTCTATAGCCCCGAACCTTTCAATCTGGGGTCTCTATCCATAGCGTAGTTCCATCAGATGGTTACTGAAGCAGTATGATTTGGTAGTTCTTTAAATTTTGGAATGAAAGGTCATTTGAAGTAGCTTTAAAACCAGAAGCTTTCTGACAGAAATGGAAACTGTTTGCAAACAAGTATGAGTTTTGGAAAAGTAGCCAGTCTTGTAGCCAGTCTTGATAACGTAGAATTCATCTTAGTACTCTTTCCATCAGTCATTCTCATCTAACTGTATCCCCCTTATTGGAGATCCTATCAGGCTCTAGTACAAGACCTACCCTACATAAAGGACCCAAGATATTGTCCAATTTGCAGATTTCTTCAAGAGATCAGCTTTAACTCCAAATTCACAACTCCCAATGAACCAACCTCTTAGAGTGCAATTTACAGTCTTGGTCTTGCCTTCTTAATCTGTCTTTAGATAACTCAGACACAAAGAACTGCATCAGTTTGACAATTTATTCTGGTATTTAATGTTTAAATTATTAACAATTAAACAATTTTTTACTCATTATTACCTTAGTGTAATTTGGCAAGAGCCATGTCCAAGCATGACTCTAAAGTAGTCCTTTTTATTAGCATGGCCATATAATTTTTAGCTACAAAAGTTCAAGCAAAAACAAACTCAGCAATGATGTGGAATATCAGAAAAGATCCTTTGCAGGCAAGAGACTCCAGCATATTTACCTATTTTGTTAACAGGCTGCAGACCTGGTTGCTACATACCTGTATTGTGTATTTCCTCAGCAATATACATGCCTTCTCGATAGGTTAGTCCCCCTACAACAGGAGTTCCTGTGGCTGGAGCCAGTGTAGGGTCAAATGCATCAATATCAAAACTCAGATGGATTGGTCTTTGTCTCCTAGAAAGGAAGAGAATAAAATAATACTTAACTGGTTGTGCTTAGACACTCATCCTTCTCATGGTTGCAACTCCTTGATTTTGTTGCTATTAGTCCTGGTAGTTTGTTAATAAAGCTATTAATACATTTCCAGGCTTTCTATTCTTGGAAGTTACTGAGATTGGCAATATTAACTTCCTACCTACCACTTCATGATACTGCCATTTGTTCTGCATGCCTCAGACAGACTAACTCTCATGTATGTTTCTGCCTTACCCTGGGTATTAGAACTTCTTACACTAATAACTGTCAATAGAGGGATTTCTTCACTTCTAGATGAGATTGGGCTCTGATACAGTCTAATTTAAATTGGCTTGATGTAGGTTATGGCTGCTGTTATTCTCTGAACCTAACAGCAGCTGAAGTGAACTCTAATTTTAGGTCTGCAGTTTTTTTTTTTTTTTTTTTTTTTT